>NW_010253464.1:0-21998 GCF_000690775.1 Eurypyga helias
AACCATTCTATGATTCTGTGTAGGAGCATTTTACTGGCTCATTAATTGAATGATACCCAGAGTAACTTTCCAGAGATAATCCCATAGTAACTTTCAACATAGCTTTGCAAATCTTTCAGATAATTACAATCAAGTATTCCTATGTCAATACATATGTGTATATGTGTGGGTGTGTGGTTTTGTAAGCGTGACGTTTTATTGAAACAGCAGTCCAAAAAAAGGACAACAAAACAAAACAAAAGAAAAATAAATTATGAGAGGAGAACAAAACAAAACAAAAGAGAAATAAATTATGAGAGGATTACAAATAACATTAGATAGGCATTGGCATAAATGTCAAAAAGAACTCAATGGTGTTCTTCCAAATTTGGCCAGGGGACCATATGTCTCTCATTACAAAATTGACTGGTTTAACTTTTAAAACATGAAAGCATGATTTTTGTGTTAGAGTATACTTGTTAAATAAAATCCCTGATATTACTGAGGGGAAGAAAGAAAAAAAAAGTTCTTCCTATCTACAAATGAACAGAAGCACTGCTGGTACAGTTTCCCCAATTACACTGTATGCCCTGTGGCTTGACATGGATATGAACTCAATTGAGACTGTGTTGAGATTTCATATAAACTTCTCATGCACAAGCAAAGCTTTTCCACTGCTAGTAACAAAGTTTTACACTCAGGAGTCAGCACTATTCTCCATAATATGGTGTGAAAAATATGAAATTATGTTTAACATAAATGGTGGGAGACAGAATGACGAGTCAGAGTGGACATATGTCAAACAGAAAAAGAAAAATTAACAAAGGATGGGAGTCCTGATTTCCAAGCTATTTTACACATGTATTCTGTGCACTTATATTTTTGAGCAGAAGCCACAGTGTAGATATATAACCTGTATATTACAGGTTGCCCAGAGTTTTCAAGGCCAGGCTGGATGAGGCTTTGAACAACCTGATCTAGTGAAAGGTGTCCCTGCCCATGGCAGGGGGGTTGGAACTGGATGGTCTTTAAGGTCCCTTCCAATCCAAACCATTCTGATTCTATGATTCCATGATATTAATGAAAAAGTATAGAGGTTTCTGCTGTCTCAGGAAACAAGAAATGAAAAACCAAGATAAATTAAAAGATGCAGAAAAGCTTCCCCCATGTTTTAGATACAGCATCTATTATTTTGGACTCGAGGGCTGGAGTGCATGCCCTGTAAGAAGTGGCTGAAGAAACAGTGTTTGTTTAACCTCAAGAAGAGATGGCTATGGTGGGACATGACAGCGTCCTCCCCATACCTGTGGGAGGCAACAGAGAAGATGGAGACAGTTTATTCATAAAGATTGACAGACAATAACAAAAGACGATGATCATAAAAACAAACTGAATATGGTCAAACTCTATATATAAAAAAAAAGAGAAAAATAACTTTTCACAAGGAGAACAATCAAACATTGAACACGTGGCCCATGCAGCCTGAAAAATCTCTATCCTTGGAGGTTTTCAAGATGCAAAGTCCTTATGTCTGAATTTAGTGTCCACCTTGCCCTGAGCAGAAGTTTGCAGTAGAAACTTCCAGAGGTCCCTTCCAACCCAGATGATGATTATTTGAATTTCTGGTTTGCTCAAGCACAACTGTTTCTTATTTCTTACACACCTAAACTTTTGTGCTTTTACATTTAACAAAATACCATGCAAGTAATTTTTTAAATGCTTACATGGCTAGAAAATAAGGAAGCTAGGGTAAAAATGACTTAGGAAAGTAATATGAGAACAAGGGAAACAAATACAAACTATTAAACAAGGGGAATAGTTTATTAGGAGAACTGGAAAAAAACTTTTCTGCTAAGGATAGGAGGAATGATGTAGTAACTGGGTTCTGATCACCACTTTCAGAAAAAAGACAGGAAGAAGAAAAAGAAAAAAAGTGCAGTGGAAAAAGCAAAATGAAATGTACATTAACAAATTAGCTACTAGTCTACATAGCTGAAGTGATACAGGAAGGCATAATTTAATTGTGTGAATGAATTCAAAACAACATATTTTTTAATGTTTTAGAAGATGACTGCTGATCACGGTCATTTTATGTGGGAAAGGGACAATATACTTGTATGGGTCTTTTATGTGAACTCTAGTGCCTAGCAGTCACTTGGTCTAGTAACTGAAAGGAGGGGTAGAGCTTTCAGTATTATCCAATATGTCTGATAAATAGCAAATGTCACGATCCATAACAGCCAAGAGGAACAAATAAGTATAGTTGCTATAAAATTCTAATTTCTCAAGAAGTAATGAATAAATAATTAAAAAAAAGGAAAATGTGTGCTAGAAGTACTACCTCCAAGAGGAAAATGGTGATGGTGGTGGAGAATCAATTAATGATAAAGACAACTATTCAGCGCAAAGTGCTTTGGACCAGATTTTCCCCACACACCACAAAGAAAATTTAAAGCACATTAAGTTCAGTATAGAATTTATTGAAAGGAAAATCTCTATAAAATGAGCCTAAACCTTCTTTTCTCCAGGCTGAACAAGCCCAAGTCTCTCAGCCTGTCTTCAGAAAAGAGGTGCTCCCTGAACCTCTTCCTGGCCCTCTCTGGACCTGCTCCAACAGGTCCATGTCCTTCTTATGTGGGGGGCCTCAGAGCTGGATGCAGTACTCCAGGTGGGGTTTCAGGAGAGCAGAGTAGAGGGTGAGAATCACCTCCCTGTCCTGCTGGCCATGCTTCATATGATACAGTCCAGGATATTTCAATGTATCCAGTATTTCAGTATTGAATACCAACATGTTTTTGAAGCAAATTTCTTTATCATTCCTACTTCCTGTGCTTCCACTGGTTCCACAATGTGAACCAGTCTTGGAGTACATGAATTTGATGCATTTCTGATGAGAGGTAAATAAGAAGATGTGTTTCAGAGATTCATCTATTTCAGTCTACTGAACCAGATTGGAGCTCATTTGAAAATAAAATTAAGGATTTTTGAAAAAAAACCCAACCAACCAAACAAACAAAAAAAGAACAAAACCAAAACACCAAAACCTCACAATGATAAAAAAACAAGCCCACATGACTTACAGTGTACATATAAAGTCCTCAGTAGCACTGGTTTTGTCTCTGTAGAATTCCTCCTGTTGATCTGTCCTACATGGTAATACACATGTAGCAAATTAGTTCAGAATTACGCATTCCTGAAAGCTATTAAAATGTCATATTATATCTAAAAAGAAACTGAAGTCCTAGCCACAACACTTTAATAAACACAGAATAAAAGATTCTTACCTATTTTACAATCCTGGATTTAGCAACTGAAGCATAAAAAATGAAGACAATTGAAAAGAACAAATCATAATAAATTATTAACTTGTGAAAAATCTAAGAACATAAGCTTATACATCAGATCATCTCCAGGAACACTATAGGAGTAGATATAATGTTATTTCAACACATACCAATATATTATCAAGCATATGTTAAACACAGAAAATACCAGCAGTCATACTGGTAAGTCATACATAGGTAAGTTTGAGTCATCCAAGCCACGGATGTTCTTCATGACCAACCACTTCTAATAAACATACATGATCAGTAACAGTTCTGCTTTCTTAACAACGAGCTTGTAGAATTATCTGAAGAGACATAAGCAGTAAGAGGAAGAGAATGAAGTACTCCCTGTGGGGTAATACTAGGCAGTACATTCATTAAGCAGTTCTTATGATGCCATAAATGCTTTAGTCATAAGAACCAAACATAAAATCACAGACTTACTAATACTCCAATGGGGACTACTTTGCTGTTTGTAATATACTGTTCTTCTTTTTGGAAAAACATATCAGTATCCATTTTTTTACTAATGGAACTGATTTTGATTTGGGACATGCTTAGAATATTAAAAGTTTTTGTATTTTATTATAGCTTTTCATACATTAAATGGGCATGATAAGACATTTAAATAATTCACCTAATTAAACTTATGTTAAATAGCTCATGACATCATAAGGGAACAAAATTTTGAAAGGCTTTATGAAATTACAACACTGTAACAGTTTAGAGCTGTTTTGCATGTAGTGCTGTGTGAAATTAAACTGCTCCCATATTTTACAAAGACAATATGAAAAATATCTCAGCCTGCAAGAAAAAGCAGGAAAACATAGCTGACTCACCAAGCAAGTAGATTCCTACTTTGCCTAAGCAACAGGCAATTGGTGACTGAGGGGATAATGAATATAAGGAGTGTCCTTATCTACCTATAAGAAAGGACATGTAATGGACCAAACTTGCACAGATGATGTTAGCCGATAGTAATTTGTTTTCTTAGTAAACCTATAACCTAGAAAAAACAGCTATGGATGTGCTTAATCATAGACGACTCAGGACTGACTACTACCTGGGACATTTCCAATATTTCTTTAAGGTGCTTATTCATCTTATTCAGTTCCTGGTTAAAACAAAACAAACAAAAAAGAATAACTAGTTTATGGATGACAAGTGTGTTGACTTTAGCAACAGAACAAATAAAATTCAATGTATGAAATTAAAATATATACAATATATTGTTAAAAATGTATAAAACATAAAAAATACCTACTCATTGTGTAGCATAGTGTTTTCCCTAGTGTACAATGGTTAAACATCCTGATCCTCACTCTTACTTTAGAAGCTCGATAGGAACCAAATAACCTAAGTAACCTACATTTCAGTTGCCAGATTAACAGCTGACTGCTCACTATTTACTATGAAAAAAACCATCTATGGCTTATCTATGGCCTCATCCTTATACAGCTTTCGAACCAGCACAAAATCTACAAGGCCTGGACCTCCACATGTGTTCCTAGTTCTTGTGAGATGATGTAAACTCTAACTCTATTAGATGAGTATGTACAAGTTAGATGGGAACAAGATTTAAATTGGATAACAAATGGCAAGTTTCTTAGCATCATTAATCCTAAACCACAATGATAGATTCAAGAAAAGTTTTCCCTCCAGATTTATAAAATACACCACTTTAGGTCAATTATTAGTTTAGTGTAGTGGTTACCTTGCAAGTCAAGCTGAAATAGAATTCAGCTTTATCCAGAAAAGAACAGCTATCTAAGCTAATTTTTTGCAGGAGTCATTTTCCTGTTGCTCCTGTGTAGAATAAACACTAACTAGCTGTTTCTGATTTCTTTGTAATTTTCCTTTCTACCTTCCTTGATAGCCACAGCTCACATTGTCTCTGCATGTCCTATAGCACTACCTTCCATTGTAGTTACAAAAGGATGTTACGAATATATCCAAAACCTACCTGTTCTTAAATGTATAAGGTAACTTTTGTCTGGATTGTTTTGCTGTGTGATGCCTAGTATACATATTTACAGAGCATTAGCAAGGATAACTCTTCATCCCATTGTGAGAAATGGCAAAAATGTAATGTAAAGCATGTCTACCACAGTCGCACATATTTCGACCACCCAGAACAAAACTTCAGTGTACTGCTGATCACAAGCAAATTCAACAGCAAATCGCTGTGTTCAAACTGGAATCACAGCTGAGTATAACAATGAGACCAAATTCAACAAAAGCTTTTCAAGTCCATGAGAATGACTCCAAATACATAATTACAGTTCAACTAAATGGTGAGGCTGAGACAATTGTATTCTGTGATCTTTAACAAAGAAGTAGGTGAAATAAATTATTTTACCATGAATCTTTTTGGTGACAAGTTAGCAATGTTTCTAGGTATTACCCTGTGGTCTCACTATGTCTTGATCAAATGACGTATATACAACATCACTGATGCCTGTAACAGAATTCAGTGCTTGGCATAAAATATTGAAACTAGAGGATCAGGAGACAGAAATTCAACCCATCTACAGGTGGGTTAGAAAATGAGTGGGTTTTTTTTGTTGTTGTTGGGGTTTTTTTCTCATTTCTCTTCCTGGTAAAATCATTCCCTTTCAAAAATGAAATTCGGGGTGGCTGGGAGCATGGGGAAGACAGAATGTGGTAGATTGACTTTTAACTCTTTTTCCGTCATGGACCAAGACTTAATTCCAATTCTGCCAGTGAGGCTACTGTTTCATATAAATTAAGACCTAGACATCCCTGTAGTTTCAGGCAAATAAAATAGACCAATATTTCAGCCAACTAATTTCAGTGGTAACGTAAGGAAGCGAAATATATCAGAAGGTAGTGAATTTATAGGTTAAACTATTCAGTATTTTGATAACTGGCATTTTCTCCATTGATCTGTCATTGAAGAGATGGAAATTGGCTTGTAGATTAGTGTTTGCAAAAGTTGTGCTAAATCCACTTAACAGTTTGCTGAGAATTTTTGGACTTTGGTTTGGGAATAATTGTCTACAGAACTTTGGTCCAGATTTTGCCTCTACAGAGTATGTTCTAAGTACATAGATGGCAAATAATCATGAAAATGTGCAATAGATGTTCTTTGTAACAACGTTGTCATGTTTGTCCACACTTTCAAACATGTCAGTCAGAAAATTACAAATAGATTGCTCTATGGAGTATTTTTATTTTGGCCTTGTATCTATCTATGTGTTTGTTCTTAGACTTGCTAATAACTCTTTATTTTTAGAGGATGAGCAGCAGATCTCAAATCTAGTGAAACTTGGCGAGGTCAGTAAAGCCCCAAAGACTCTGAATGGTATGTTCTTTTGTATATAAAATTTTTTATCTTATCAAATACTTCTTCTAAAGATCAAGGATTTTATCTATAAGATTTGCAAGTGAAACTTTTGGAGATTTACTCTTAATTAAGGATAAAGTCTTCCTTCACGTTGGGTCCAGACAACTAATTAAACAATGATCCGAAAAAACACAATCTGTGTTTAGGAGTAGCACCCCAATTCCTGGGAATATAACAGTGTCTCTAATAAAAACAGTAGTTTAAATGCTGCACAGACTGAGGATTAGAAGAATCAAAGTATTTGGGGGCACTTTTTCAGGACATAATTTCCTTTTTTTTTTGTTCATAATGATGTTGGAAGGCCTGATATTATGATCTCATTTAGTAGGACATTGATCTAATTGTAAAATTGACAATAAACCTGTTATTTTAACTTTGGTGGTGGGTTCAGGTTTCTTGGTTAAATATCTCTTTATAAAATGGTCCATGAAGATAGAGAAGACTGTGTGTTCAGAAGATGCACTCTAACTAAAGTGATATGGTCACTCACTAATTCATTTTTTGTATTTGGAACATTTTAATTATTTTTATCCTTTAGCTGCCTCACAAATATTTAAATACAGTCAATATTTGGAGAGATTAAGAAGTATAAAACCTGGATCTAGTAAGCCTCTAGAAAAATGTTGGAAGGCAAATGCCTTGTGTTGAATTTGAGATTTAATCCAATTGAGAGTCAAAACTCCTCAACTTGATGACAAAAAAAAAAAAAAAAAAATTAATATCCCTGGAAATGCTTTAAAGCATTCTGTGGGGCTGAAAGGAGAAATCTGCAGTGATGTGAAAAAGAACTGAGAGAGCACAGGAAATATAGTAACACACATTTTGTTCTTGACTTTGCTAGAACATAAATTCCAAGAAGATAGAAGAAATAGAGAGACAGGTTTTTAATAACATTAAGTAAGGCCTGGTTTAAGCTATTTAAAATTTAGAAGTTAGTCACTGTTAAGAAAAGCCATTAATCTCAGTGGACACTTTTGGAATATGGATATGAACTGTAAATTGAAAATTAAAGTCACAGTACAAATGAATCAGGAGAAGGATAAGCCATAGAATTAAGTCCAATAGATCAAAAATAAAACTGTAGTCATCATGTGAGGTAAAGAGATAAACAAAAATAAAATTTGCAATGGTATCAGAATACCAAGAAAAAGAAAATTAACAGTTGTATCTTTAGACCTTGATTAAGACAAAACTGGCATGTGCCCAATATGAAATTAGCATTAAATGGGAGAAGGAATAGAATCTCAATACAACATATAACAATTGAACAAAAATAAAATTGTACAACAATGTATTGTAAGTCAAATTAGAAATGTCTGATCTATTCAATACCTTCATATTCAACACACAGTTTTGAACTACTTATAGATTTTACACAGGTTAACTATTCTTGCTCCAATTTCCCATGCCAGGTGCCTGCCTTGAGGCAACTTTACTTCATGAGGTTTCTGTAAACACAATCTGGCCCTTTCTGAGAATGAGAAAATTTGTTATTTTGCTCTTGATAACAAAATCTTACACATATTTCATTATAGAAGGTTACTCAGTACTGTGTCCAGTTAAGTTTTTCAAATCTTCATCAATGAAGGTCTAAAATGTCTCTGGGAGTCTATTCCTGGGCTTAACCATGCTCATCATGAAAACACTTTTTTTTCCTTATATCCAGCAAGAACTTCCTTTGGGCAGATTGCTTCTTGAACTTGCACAGGGAAAGGATCTCTCAGGCAGGTGTGGCTTTCGTGTCTCTATAAATCTCCCCCATGCTTTCTTTTCTCTATAAATCTCCTTTTCTTCCTCTTTAATACCATGTGCTTCAGCACCTTAATCATCTCAGGAGCATTTTTCTGCATTTGCATTATCTCCCTTGTACTGTGGGGACCAATGCTGCACATAGTACTCCAGACGAGGCCTCATGAATTCCAACTTGAGGATAACAATATATCATAGAATAATTTATTACTGTGCTTATCTTTTTTAAAAAGTGTTAGACATGGAGTTCTGGAGCAGTGCCAGTATCACTGAAACTCACAGTCTAAATTAGTAAATTCTCACAATGAACTAGGCATAAAATTGAAGGTCCATGCAAACAAGAATGACAAAATATATGTTTAAAATGTCAGAAACAGTGTGTGAATGATTCGTAAACCAAATACAAAAAAGTTTTAAACAAATCTAACTTTTAGTTTGGTGAATCCCATTTAACTGCGAGGAAAAAGCAAGAAGTTAATTTGTCTTCTAGACTCCAGGCTGAGTTTGCAGTATCTATGTAATAAGAAACACAGACAAAATGGAAAAAAGAAATTTTCAAGGGGCAATGGAGAGGAACGGTCATTCCCTCTCCTCCTTTGAAACATTACAACACAGAGTAGTTTTGAGCTGCAAATTACTGGGTCAGAAATTAACTTGGAGCCCTACACTTTTTACATTTGGATTATAATTCAAGAAACCCTTACTAGTAGGGAGATAAAAATTAATTGTCAAAATACATGACTGAGCTGAAGTTCATGTGAAGTTGATCAGAGACTCAGCAAGCCATATGTTTAGACATATCTCCCCAACCATAGTGAATGTTTAAAGTCTATGACAGTTATGTATTTATAATGGAATGAACCCAAATTTCAGAGAATGTTCAAAAAGAAGATTCTGTGGTGCTAGCAGCACATATTGAAACAGGCCAGATGTACTGTGCCTCTTCTTTTCCTACATCTATCTCCTTGTCCACTGATGATGTTTTAAAGGAATGATGTCATTCAGTGTTTTGAAAAACTGAATAGATCTTCCCTGACCAAGACCCACCAACAGAATTCTAATTTCCAGAAATGCATCTCCACATACATCTTTTTTACATATTTGTAAAATAACTAGAATCTAATACTTCCTGAAAGACAAGTGACAACAAGCACTGAAGCTGAAATTGATGTGACAAACATGGCAGCACACTGTGGTGAAACAATTCAAGCTTGTAATTAATTTCTATCTTTAAATTCCCATCAGTAATGCTTAGTTGGAAGACTCTGACAGGGTGGAGTTATAAAAAGAGAGATTTTCTGTTGCAAAGGTTGCAATACTGTTTGCATATGTACTATGGAGGCCACCAGATAATGCTTCAGAAAAATAAACAAGGAAAACCTGTGTATTTAATGAAATCTCAACAGTACTCCTTATGAAACACATTTAATATTACTGGGGCAGGGGTCACCTTTTTGTTTCGAGTCAATGGAAAGCAGGAAAATCATTTTGTAACATTCAATTCAAAGGTATAGAAAGAATCCAGAAATAGGTCACTGTAAACGTTGTTCTAGGGATTTCCTTCACGAATCTCATCAGGCTGCAACAAGGCTTAAGTGAAAGGAGTCTGAAAAAGGACGCAAATATACTGACAGACACAGAATTTCAATTTAATATCTATTCCAAAAGAGGTCAACTATCAAGGATTCTCAATATGATTTTTCTTTGAACACATCCTGCTCCCAAGCCTTTACTACAATAAAGAAGAACTCAAAATCAACGTCTTGCTCCAGGTGTCAAATATCTCATGGCAATGCCAAGTAAAAGAGATTAATCAAGTAAAAAAATCCACTTTTTTCTATTAGAAATGTTTGGGCTAGAATTACTTATTTGTTTTAGATGGCATAATTCAGCAAAGTGAAGTGAACTTTATGTGGATACATATATATGTGTGTGTTTGTATATTTGTATACATATACACCAAGATGTGTATAAAATTTACATTTGTTTTTTAAAAGCAAACAAACAGGTACCTGTTTAGAAGTTCATTTTATTTGTTCAAAATGGAAGATGTGAGGAAATATTTCATTTCCTTTACTTTTTTTTATTTTTCATCAGAATATGGACTTCAGAGCACATATGTCCAAAGACCTGATAGAATAAATGGAGAACAGAGTCAGAAAGATGATCCTAAAGTCTCTTGATCTTCTTTGACCTTGAAACATATTTGTGTTGCATGTTTTCAAATCACTCTATTCTGATAGAGGTTTCAGAATTATATTAATGATGTCTTCCTATCAATCACAAGAGGTGTTACAGTAGCCAAAAATTAATGAGGTATAGGTCAATCCAGCACTCTGTCTGTGGTCTTTCTGAGGAGGGAAGACATTAGAGACATTCTCAGATATTTGGTGTGAACTGCTGTGCGCATAGATCTTATGCTGCACACAACATAGGTTGGTGGAGCCTACAAACCCAAGAAGTGTCCACCTTAGAAAAAACAAGGTTTTTGCTACCACCGTTTAATTTTCCTCATTGTGTATAAAGGGAGTCTGAACAAGCAGCTCAGATCTAGAGACTGTGGTAATATATGGTAGGTAAGTTTTACAGCCTCATACCACAAAATTTTTCATTTAGGATCTCCCCTACTCTGCCACACAGTACCTTCCCTAGTCTTACCCACTGACAAGCTAAGGTTACTTGCCTCTACTGCTCTGTTGGAAGATTGCTTCAGAAAGGCATATTCCGTCACTTCCTCCCTCAGTTCTCGACCAATGCATACATGTTTATGCGATGTATTCTTGAGCACCATCTACTGGTACTTCTTCCACATCCAAAATATCTACATCTATACAGACATAAAGCATGCTTTTAATATTTCCTCTGGACTGAATAACCTGGTATTCAGTCTCCTTGGTGCAATGGAGTAACATGGTGTTTATGCAAGTGATCTGGCCTAATTCTGAAAAGAATTCTAATCTTAGGTGGAGAAGGGAGAGAGATAATATTTCTTAATATACATATGTTAAAAGAGAAAAGCTGAAAATTAGCATCTCTTTACTAATCTTCTGGCATGCAGTAGAATTCATTTTCTATTTCATACTACCTGTGTAGAGTAAAAGTAACTGCAATTTAAGGGTCATATTATTAAGGACACCTAAGGTTTCACTTCAACTAGCTATAGTTTATTTCAGGGAAACAAAAATTAAATAGTTTTCCAACTGTGAAGGAAATTATTATGCTAGCTTTATAGCAAGAGAAGTGGTATGCCTGTAAAAATTGCTGATCTCAACCTGTTGACAAGTCTAGTTAAAATGTGCTTTTAGTATAACAGTCAGTGATGCCCCAGAAGACCTCAATTTGTAATTTATGCATTCTTATTCTAGAAGGGGAGGGAGTGTATGTTGAGGAAGGAATAACACACTTTTTAAAATTCTGTCTCAGGGCTTCTAGCAAGTACTTTGATTTATTAAAACTGAAATAAATTCAAGCACCTAATTTGGAGTCCTCAGCTTTTGTACAAGTTGTTACTCCCGTTTCAGATGCCTGTGACATTGAAACTAGGCTGGCTGTTTTCTCATCCCTACAGCTCTCTTCTCACACTGGGAGTGTGAGACTACAAAGCTAGGATGACAAATTATTTGTGATTAAATTTCTTGATAACTGTACCTGACATATTCTTATGTGGTTAAGTAAACTATGTCCCATTATTAAAGAAAAGCCTATATTCTGTGGTTTAAGAGGCTTATTCATTTCTTGTGTGGCACAAGGACATCTGAATCCTGAGATCACTTGTTAAATGATATAATAGTGCTGTTACTGATAGTAAAAGCTTTTTCTCACACCATCCGGTATGGCATACTCAAACCACTTGCCGCAGTCTCACTGTATAAGAATCTAAAGGTTGAACAAAACCTCCCAGCTCCATCAGTAATTAACAGGATACTTTTAAAGAGTTCAAATTAGATGTGAATGGAATTATGTGGCTTAGGGTTTTTGAGAACTGGAAGCTGCATCTGGACCTCTGTTCTTTGTATTTCCTACGGAAATATTTTTCATAAATTTACTAAGTTGCTTTTTGAACTCATCTATACTTTTGGCCTCCACAATATTTTTTTTGGTAATGAAAACCAAACTGAAGTTACATGTGGATAAAAAACCTACACATTTTTTTAAAGTCTCCTGCTTGATAATGTCTTCTGATTCTTTTACTGCTCTTCTATTATGAACCACAAAATGAAAACTTCATATTTGCTTTTTCCAGACCATCCATAGCAATTTCTATGATATACTCATTCCACACCATTACACATAAGGAAAACATTACACATCTGATGATTCTTGTGCCCTTTCCCGCAGAAACTCTGGTGGAAACTTTCCTGCCTGTACTAACTATACCCTGAGTTTTCTTCACATGAAGTCCTGCTTGATGTATGCTTTTGCATGCCTCTGGCTTCTTGTCAGCTGCTGTGTGATTGCAGAAGCATTGTGATTCTCGTTTTTGTACCTATATTTGGGTATCATACATTCACATGCACTGTTCTATAATAAAATTGAACAGACCAGCAGCAGTGCAATTTACAGACATGAATATTAGAAAACTGAGTTTCTTTTTTCCTATCTTCTGCCCTTCTGCTTAATCTGCCTTCTGTTGTCCAAAGATTTTCTAGCATCAATATATTTCTGCTTCTGTCACTGGTCAATGTGAGTTATACAAAGGTCCAGGTTACCTGCAGACTAAATTTCAAGTATCTTTTCATTTTAAATGTTGCAGACTACATCTGCAAATACACTCTTCCACTAAGAGTTTGTCCTGGTGTTGTTATTCCTACATTTCTGTTTCTACATCTCTGTTGTAGGCCTATGATCTTTAGAACTTTAGTTGGCTAAAATTTAACAAAGCTAAATTTCATCTTTTATTCATCTTTTTGTGGATCATAAAATCAATGCCATGGTTCAGCATGGATGAGGACAGAATTTGTTCAGCTGAAGTCCAAGCAAAACGGAGTGTCAGCTGCAAATAAGTCTGCCCCTATGGAAAAAAATATGTGTGTTTTAAAAAGGACAATCAGGGTGAGTGCTCAACAACCTGACTTAGGCACAGAACCCCAAAAAGCACACACAGATAGCAGAAAGTGCCAGACATTCAATGCCGCTTGATTGAAGACTAGTTTATCTTTAACTGGGTGACCTGCTTGTTCTGAGGTCATTGACAGCTGTAAGTCACATTACATAGAGCAGAACATGGATGTTTTGATATATTTATTGTGGCTGAACATTTTCAGCAAAGTGAAAAAAAAAATGGAAAAGTAATTTTTATATGCTTAAATAATTTTAATGCTGATTGATAGCCATGCAACCAGAATCTCCTAAATGTGAAATGATGTGTCTCAGTGGAGTTTTAACCTGTAAATAAAGTGAAAAGCAATTAATGAATTAAAGCTGTATTCTGTCCTGAGAGAGTGAATCAGATTTGTAAAATTCCATGTGTGTACTCTTGTTCAAATTAAAATCAAAATAAGCTAATTTACATTTCTCATGAATTTATCTTTCCCTTTATTTTTATATTATATTTTGAAAAAAATAGTCCAAAACCCAGATATTTTAAATAATATTGAAGGGTATTTATATGGGGTCATATAAAATACTAAATTGACAAAATTTAGATTATTTTAATTTGCAAACTTAAGATACTTTTGTTATTGTTGTTGGAGAATTAGGATATATATTGTCTGTGAAACTCGCCAGGCTTATACTGGTAACATCTTTCTAAAATTTTGCAATATGTCCCACCCCAAAAAAATATATATTTTATTTCAGTTGTGATTGCTTGTAGGTTTTTGTCAGTTGTGGTGGATGTCTGATTGTCCCATGGCTAAACAGACGGTCATTGTGTTGTGCCCAGATATGCCATGAACTTTATGCTAGTAACTCTTGGAGGCAAAGCACTTACTGAACATTGTTAAGCAACATGTCACATCACAAACATAAATTTTATAACTATAACTATAGTTATAACTATAATTCCCCTCACTTTTCTGTTAGTTGTTTGGCTTTGCTTTGAAATGGATTAGGAATGCTTCCAGAGCCATTGACTAAAGACAAAAGACCTAAGAATCATGTTTTTATTGGTTTTCCCCTGTTAGTTACTGCTCCCCTTTTTTATAAACAGTACCTGATGGAAGTCTGGAGTGAGGTTTAGTTTGTCCTAACGTCAAGAGAAAGAAGAAGTGAAAATGTGGCTAATCGTCAGACAGGCTGTGGCCGAGCTGGGACCACAGGAATGACCACATAGTTATGCAGACATATTTAAATTAAAAAAAAATGGAATCTGGGTAAATAATCTCCTTTTCAGCATATCTCCCATCCACTACAGGGGCAACAGATAGAATTCCATTTTTGATACAGGGACTATATTGTCATATGAATTGAAGTGTATGTAGTGTGGCAGGTGATGTTACTTGGGGTACTATTTTTCCCTTGTTCTAACCTGATAAAACCCACCCTTAGCACGAGTATGGCTCATCTCTTGCTGATGAAAACAGTGGTCAACATAGCCACTATTTGTATCAGCATGAATTTTTCTGTACTCTTCTTATCAATGACCATCATGCAGGGTTTTATAGAATCTCTGGCAGACTTCCCCTCACAAGACACTCCAGCAACTCCTATGTTGACAGGCAAAATGTCCTTTGCTTTCTGAATCTGTTGTAATAGGTCATCAAGTCATTTGCAAAGGGTCTCTTTCAGATCTTGAGATGAGAAAGTGTTTCTCAATAACTCATTGCAGAAAGTTGTGTGAGAGTAAATACACCACTAGAAGGACTGCAGTGTAACTGAAATGGTCACAGAATAATGTGAGGGGGAAAATAGCTTTATTTCTCTTCAGGCATCATGGTTACCTGTTTTCTAGTGATTTGTGGCTTGTTGTAACAACTTCTTGAGGCAGCTGACAGCTAGCAGAAGCTTGAGAAGCCTTCCCCAGTCCCTGGCACTGATCAGGCTATTGACTAGTATGGAGTATGATAAAGCAGAGAGGTGATCTGGATCAGCAAAGATGTTCAGCTCTTTATGTGCTGCAGCAGATGGTGGAGGTGTGGCCATTTCATAAGGACCATGCACCAGCACCTGTAGTGACTGAGGAACATGGATATTATGGAGGTACATGGGCCAGCCTGTGATTGTGCATGAGTGTGTCTCTGTGAGAGAGGCAAGTGGGTGGATGAGCTGGCTACCAGCAGGACCAGTGGGTCCTAGCCAACTGCCGAGGAGACCATGGGGGCTGGGTGTTGACTAAGAGGCACCTTTTTGTGCATGTAGTTTTTCTGTGTGTCTTTGTGGGAGGCAGTGGGTGAGAAGCCAGGGAAACTGCTGGATGATCCATGTGCCTAAGCCTGACTACACGCCGTGCATATGTCTGTGGGGGTCTGAACCAGAGGCTGGAATGGGACTGTGGCCTCAGGGACTGGCATACCAGCGGCTAAAGAGACTGGGATCCAGTTACAGCTACTGGGCAGATTTTCTGAGCACATTTGCCAGAGAATCCACATTGTATATATGGTCTGTATATGTGTGTTTGTGTGTGTATGTGCCTGTGGGGAATACATGCTCAGCCATGCTACTGATTGGAGCTGGAGGCTTGGAGCTGCAGAAGCCTATAACTTGTCAGGGTCTTGGATTTGGAAAACCCTAACAGTATCTGTAGGAATGCACAGTCCCAAATGAGAAACAGCAATTCTAGGCCCATCTTCAGAAAGGGACAGGGAGTTCCGAGTACATCCACTAAATCTTTTTCACCATGAAAGATGCCTTCAGCTTGAGCAATTAACTACATCTCTTGAGTGTGGAGGTGTGTGAAGAGATCCTTAAGGACATGTCTTCAATCCAGCTGAAATTCTGCTGTTGCCCTTACCTATTTTCAAAAATCAATATTTTTGCCAAGAGAAGGCCAGAAGCTATGGGATAAAATTAAAGAGGATGCCTTCTTTTCCAATGCTTTCTCCATTAGCAAAGGGAGCTTCCTTGAACTCCTGTCTGCTCAACAGAAACAAGATAAGAACTCCTCCATTGTTCAATAGATTCCAAATCTTTATGCTCTTCAGAGAAGGAAGGAATTGTTCTGGACTAATGAGAAATCTTTACTTGGCTGTTGACTATAGGTTTCCAATCTGTAATAAATTCACATAGTTAAGTCAATCCAAAATTAAAAAATTTAAAAAAAATAGAAAAGTGGAATTTCCATTAAATTTTTATTGTGTGTACATTGCTTGAACATCCATTTCTGTTAGCTGTGGTCATAAACAAGTTCAAACAAACTTTTAATTGCATGGCATAAAATATTTTTCTGTGGTTACAAATCTAGGAACTTCAGTGACACAGCCATTGGGACAGTTCATCTAGATTTAAAGCCACTGAAACTTGAAATTAGATCCAGTCTGTGACCTGGTTCTTCTTTAGTCTTTCCCACAGCTGTCCACCTCAATAAGGCATTGAAGAAATTACAGATTATTAGAGAATTCTCCATCATTTTCTCTTTCTTCAGGCATTTTCTAAGTTCTAGACTTGTCAGCAGGTCTAGTCCAATGAAATATTAGAATATGTTAAACAGTTTTCCTACAGCCATGAAAACAGGCTGCAGGTTGCATAAACACAGTCTAATGTAGTATAAAATATATCTTTTTACAGAGTCTACATTGTCTAGTAGACTCTGAGACAACCCCTTTCTCCATGATAAAAGCGTAAAGCATAGAGATCCCAAACAGTATGACGTACTCCTCTGTACTCCTCTGTGCACAATGTAGTCCTCTGCAAAACAAGCAGAATTACCAAGGATTCTGGTAAAGATGTGACAGTCAGTGCCAAGTAACACTGCCTTTGGGAAACGACTAGTATCAGCTTGAACAGTGCTATGTTAATCATTCTCTACCCAATGCCTGGGACTCGAATGGATTCTCTAGGTTTTCACAACAGTCATGGTATCCAGTTTCAATGCACATTTAAATGACAGCTGTACCTTATTCTTAATTTTCTTCATCACTTGACTTCCACTGTGTTCAAATAAGTACTGTCTTGAATATGGTGAGAGTCCAAGACAAAATTGCTTTAATTTTCTCTTTAGTGTTGTATTATCACTGTCTTTGCAGCACCTTAGCATTGTGATAATGGAGTATTTTGCACATCTTACTGTAATGGTTAACCCACCTTGAAACTAATAGGATTTTATTTTATTTTTCTCTTTTGATATGTATCAGTATCCCTAATCTCAGCACATCTTGAAGAATTGCTTCCTTCTCTACAAAACTCTGGATTTCTTAAAGCATAATAGTTATAGTTTATTCTATCTTTAAACAAATACGAATTTTCATAGTAATATTTATACTTGAAAATTTTAAGCAATAGTTATTATGTACAAAACACCGAATCCTGTGAGAGGCACCATACGTTTTAAAAATCTTGTTGAAACTACAGAAATAACAGCCTTTTTCCTATCTGTACAGATGCAATCTGTTTGTTTTCTCTACATTGTGTACAGAAGATAATACAAACTAGTTGCCTGAAAAATTTATGGCAATTAGTCTAACTGCTGTCTAGGAGAGTTCCATACAAATGGTATAATGAAGGTGCAGAGTAAAATTACTGATTATTTCTTTTATTACATCATGAAAGACAGGTCAGCACTTCATCTGTGAAGATTTTGATTTTATTACATTTGTGATGTACAAGTAGGTTGTAAGGGCTATATATGGAGACAAAAGCACATTGAATGGTTTTATTTTTCCTTTTTCAATGGAACTTCACCTAACAATTCCATGCACTGTGTCGCTTGTGAAGATGTAGGAAAATCAAGAATTCAAGGCATTCCCATATGGTACAAGGAAACACATTCTTACTACTTTGTGCCTTGCCAAGGCAATTACACATCATGAATTGAGTTTCAAGGTTGGTCACCTCCTGCAATTCTATTAGAAGCGTTGGGGTATTTGTCATCTACTTTTTAGACCTAACACCTACAGTCTAATAATTAAATGAGAAGATCTGTTTTGATTTTAAAACATATGGCTTTTAGCTCACCAGACTGTAGCAAAAATTCTGAACAGTCAATCTCATTTTGGAACAGCAAATACTCATTCAAGGAAAAGACTCCATATTTACCAATAGCTCTGACTTTAAGCGCTGATTTGGGGGAAAAGGTTTTCATATTAAAAAAAAAAAAAAAAAAAGAAAATATTATTTGATACACAACAGTGATTTTTGCAGACATCAAGGAGCACATGGAATATTTGCATAGGTAAATGTTGACAAATGCAGGTACATTATGACTGTAGTGGGACAAAGTAGACCATGACATGTACATCTCATGGCTCTATCACTTGCCATTCTTACAGTGGCAGCTAAATACAGAGTCCAGGCTGAGAGTTCAGAGCTGATTTAAAAATGTCCATTTTTCCACAGAGTGAACAGAGGACAGCTGTTTCCATAAAAAAGGATGGAAATAAGTAATTCCTTTATTCACTGGACATAGAAGTAATGGCCTGAATTTAAAAAAAAAAAAAAAAGGGGGGGGGTAGGATATTTAACTTGTAGAGATATATTATGTAAAGAAATAGATGCAGTTATCTGATTTCACCTCTCTGCTAGGGAATACTGCTCCAATCACAGGAGGTAGACTGAAAGCGTGAGGCCTTCTCAAATCCCCTGATGTAGTCTAGCAGCTTGGTTCAAACTACCTCCTACAATACACTTTACACCAACAGTTTTTAGGAAGTACTTAATCCAGTCAGAGTCTCTCCTCTGATGCAGTTACACTGATTTAATCAAAATATTTTCTGTCAGTTCAGGGGTTTGGCAGATAAATCCTGGAAGATTTAGTTGCCCCAAAGTGTCTGCTCTGTTCTGTTGTTGGCAATGTACTGGCCTCATAAAAAGGCACAGATGGAGTTTCTGCTTTAACCTCCCTGTTCCCACTTGTGTCCATCAGGCTGAACTGCTACAAATCTGTCCTAAGTGATAACGCCTTCAACTGCTGCAAGTAATCTGCCCAGGCTCCGAGTCTTTTAATAATTACACTAATGGTATCAGCAGCTCCAGACAGACACACTCAGGTTGTATTTTTAGGCTTTGATTTGCTGCATGGAAATTCAGAAGGATTTTTCGTTTTGTAGCAAGAGGCTGCTAGAACTGTGTTGCAAGATGCTGCTCTTGGGAACCTGGCTCTGAGGGTAGACCTCCCCCAGCCTGTGCACTCAACACAGGCTCATGCCTTCATGCACCCTGGTCTTCCCTCAGAATCTCCTAGACTGTGGGTCTTGCTCACACGTTTTTGGTACAGTGCTGCAGTGCCTCTGCAGCTCTCTGACTCCTGTAGCACATGTGAATGGCATTAGATTTCCTAATCTGGTGATCGGCTGTGCCTGGAAACGGAGCATAGTGGAAGAAGATCGAGTTCACTGCTATCTATTGCTTCTGAGCCTTATAACTTCTTCAGGGATTTCACCCTAGAAAGGACCCAAGGGAAGTCCTGCAGATGCCACGTAGTACTGTGTGTCTTCACTGTCGTATAACTTGGCATGCTAGATCCATCATGTCCTTTAATGCACATGTAAAATGAGAAAAACTGAGAGCCGGTGACCATTTCACAGTCATGCTCAAAAGAGAAATACAAAGACAGACCGTCTCTAACCCCCTTATCAATCCATAAGAGTTCCCTTCCAAACTGCTGTGAAAAAAATCCATATAGAACTATCAAAGATGGC
Source organism: Eurypyga helias (assembly GCF_000690775.1). Taxonomy (NCBI): domain Eukaryota; kingdom Metazoa; phylum Chordata; class Aves; order Eurypygiformes; family Eurypygidae; genus Eurypyga; species Eurypyga helias. The sequence goes on from NW_010253464.1 coordinate 20,154, forward strand.
ATTTTATTCTATCTTCTTAGGCAGCCTTCAGAAATCAGAATGCACTGGGTTTTTTTTAACTTCAAAGTGACTCCAATACTTTTAAGACACATGTAAAAACAAGAACTATAAAGGCACTGCCTTCATTAAAAGGCGTCTGTTTCTCAGCTACAGTACACTTGTTTTTTCTCTATTTCAAATGTACGTGAGGACATGTTTGCAGGGTGCTTCCTGACAAATGGCCCCTTCCTTGTTAGAACTGAAATGTTGTGTGTATTGGGTGATGGGGAAAGGAATCAATGGTTTGATTAAAATTTTAATTATTGTAGAAATCATTGTTTTTGTACAAGCTTCCCCATGCCCCACCCTTGGGCAATATTTGTTCCTCTTTAAAAGTACCCTGCAAATGCAGCATTGGGGATTCATTGTATTTTTATGCCAGCTCTTTAAGCAACTCTACAATTATTACATTCTGGTGTGTGAGTGATTCAGTATTATCTCTTAGGCTTTTATGATCTTGTTCCTCAATCAGCGCCTTTGTGTAACAAGCTAGTGAAATTAGAAATATGATTAGAAAAATGTGACTACATTATCTAAAACTTACACACTTTTGTATTGCATCAGCTTTTCACGTCCAGAGGGAACTGACAGTGATTAGGATCTATTTCTAGTGAAGGTACAGTTGGGAATAAGGGTGGTTTGAATAAGTGAATCAACCTTATTATGACAGAAGCTCCAATAGAGATGTGCATTAGGGTATATTGGATTCCACTTTCGAAACCACAGGAAACCTTTGCATAAGTACTCACATTTCTGCTTGGACTAAGCAAATAGAGTACTACAAATAAACAAACAAACAAAAAAAATCCAAAAGCCAATAGTCCTTCTCATCTCTATTTTTAATACCTCACAGGTAGTATCACACAGTCAAAAGAGTGTTTTTCTTTTCTGAGTGTAACCAGTATTAGTATAAAACTTTATTAGTATGGTTATTCTCTTGTAAACATCCAAACCTCCACATTTAAAAATAGTGTGCTTTTTGTGAAAAGTTCAGAAAAACCTTACTGCGGACTAAATTAAAAAAAAAAAAATCACAAAAGAAATAGACTGCAATTTTTACTCTGCCTGTTTTTCTGTTGCAAACAGGCCAGGCCTCAGGGGAACACAAACAGGAACATATTCACATGTTTACATAACAGAGTTCACATGTTTTTAAAATGCTATAATTATTTTAGCTAGCATAAATTAACTTTAGCATGGATGAGTGGGAGCAGAAAAAAGATGGAAAAAGAAAATAAGTGGAAACAGGATTCCTAGAGGAATCAGTGAGAAAGGCTATTGGGATTAATGACTGAGCAAAATGGTCTGGAAAGGAATGAGCGTGACCTGGCATGGACATTAAATCAAAAATGTGGGCTCTGTGGAGAAGAAGAGGTACGTGATTTGCAACAGTGCAAGACTGACCAAACTGGGTCAGGCCAAAGGTCCACCTAACATTCTGGCCTGATAGTGGCTAATGTTTTCTCTAAGAAAACATTATAATAATGAAGGCAAGAAAAGAACAATCTCACTGCTGCCATACCTTGTCAGTTACCAGCAATCAAGATTTTGTCATCGTTGTATCTTTATCATGATGTTTAATAGCCACCAATATATATAGTGTTGTAAAGTGTATATATATGTATCTTCCATGTAGCTATGAAACCTCTTTCCAAAACTAATTATCTTCTTGGCCCTCACAACATCTCAGAGCAGCAAGTTGCACCATATATTTATTATCTCTTTCTCCATGCTACAAAGGATTTAATTAACTTCCATCATATTCCTCTTTAACTGCCTCTTTCCTGAAATAGGGAGGTGTCACCT
>NW_010253464.1:22008-41281 GCF_000690775.1 Eurypyga helias
ATTTGTACCTCCACTCGCACTTCTCAGTTCCTTTCTTAGTTCTGCCATATTCATCTACAGTTACAAGGACCAGAACTGCAGTATTCAAAAGGTACCTGCCCTGCAGGGCACTAGCACCTTGATGATTTTGCCTTTCTAAACTGATTGCCAGCTGGAATCAGGGAAATGAAGGGTAAGTGCGTAGATATTTCAGGAAAAGAAAGCTGAAGAAGGAGGGATGAGTAAGCAGATATGGCACATGGCATAGAATAACGAGGAAAACCAGAGATTTTTCTCCACGTTCAGTTATGAACATGTAAAACATTTTTTCATATGCAAAAACATAATTTAACAAATCATTTTATAATCTTTTACTCTGTATTGTTCAGACATTTAAAAATTATTACTAACAGATATTTATTTCTAATTGAGGTTATGTGAAAGCTATGTAGAGGATTGTGAGAGGGTTTATGTGGAAGTAAATAAGAACAGTGATACACTGAGTATTCCTCTAATGAGAAAAAAAATCCTCATATAATTCTATCTAATAAAATGTGAAAGCAAATTTTAATTCCTACTAGTGGTAGAAAACTACATCTGTCATTTACATACAAGGCCACTTATGCATAGGTATATAAGGTACAGACTCAAATCCAGCTCATAATGACAAAAATTCAATGATGAACTGGTACTGTAGCCATTTTGTAGCTCGCATGAAATAAATGGAGGGAGTCTCTCATTCCTAATTGACAGGTGCCTGAACCTTACATTTCCTAGTTATACTTGCTGCAGCTGGTATCTGGCATATGATGGGATACTGGAGTCTGTAAATTTAGGGCATAAACTCACAGACATGTTGGGATGATAATTTTGCCAGCCATGGTATGGGAAGAGTTCAAGCTGTTTTCAGTATTTTCAAAGAAAAAGCAAAGTACCTAGTAGGGGCTTTGTGAAAACTAACATTGCATTGTCCCATGTTGTGGTGACTCTAGTTTAGTCAGCACCTTCAGTAATTACTAAATAGCCTTTTAAAAATGCACCAATCATTTAATGGCTCTTTCAAAACTGCATTTTAAACAGGATTGGGGTTTATTTCAGCAGAGAAAGTTTCAGAGTATTGGTGACAATTTTTTTCCAGTTTTCTCCTGAAAGGCAAAATGTATAAATATGAACAATTATATTCACAGTTTTTAAGAACCTTATCAATTTTTTATTAATTCATTTTAAAATGTAGCTTTATGCATACGTTGTCATTGTTAATACCATACATGACATACAGCAATGGTCAAATGTCCACTATGAGCCTTGGTCCTTTGGCAACATCTTAATGAACCCCTACAAGTCCTAATAAATAGTACCTGAGCACACTGCAGGTGGAGAAAAAGGATATTCTACTGCAATGCAAGCTATGGCTTTTGATACAACTGTGTCCTAGCTTCAGCTCAGATAGAGTTCATTTTCCTCATAGTAGCTGGCATAGTGCTGCATTTTGGATTTAACATGAGAATAATATGATAACACACTGATGTTTTGGTTGCTGCTAAGTGGTCAAGAACTTTTGAGCTTCCCATGCTCTGCCAGCGAGGAGGTGCACAAGAGGCTGGGAGGAAGCATAGCTGCGACAGCTGACCCAAACTGGCCAGAGGGACATTCTGTACCATATGGTGTCATGCTGGGCATATAAATTATGGGGAGTTGGCCAGGGAGCAGTGATCACTGCTCAGGCCCTGACTGGGCATTCGTCAGTGAGCAGTTGCATCATTTTTTTTCCTGCAGTTCATTTCTGTCTCTCCTTTTGTTGTTTTCCTTTTCATTACAATTTGTTGCTGTTATTATTTTTGATATTAGTTTATTTTAATTCAATCATTAAGCTGTTTTTGTCTCAACCCATGAGCTTTCTTATTGCTGCCCTTCCAAATGTCTTCCTGGGGTGTGAGGGGTGAGCAAGGGGCTGTGTGGTGCTTGGTTGCTGGCCATGGTTAAATGAAAAGGAAAATCATACATACTGAACCATAAATAGCACCTTCCTTTATGCTTTAATTCTTCAGTAGTATACAACATTTTATTTGCCTTTTCTGTGTACATTATCTCACTGTTTTAACCACACTTGTTCAAAGGAGGAGAGTCATGAATATTTCATATTCCCGTGCAGTTCCTTTTTCACAATATATGATGAAATTTTTCCCTTTTTTTTCCTTTGTAATGGAAAGATGGCCATGTGAAGTATACTATTAATTCTACTTGCCTCAACAACCTCATATATACAGTTTCATGTATCCTACAGGTACTTAAATGATTTCTGAAGAGCTTTCTTATAATTTTTAAGGAACTGTGTTAGAGCACTCCAAAACTTACACAATAAAAGAAATGAGGGCTACATTAGGCAGCTCATCTCTTCTCAAAATATTCTTATGTCCACATATCCACGAATCCTATTCTTTTCTGGACTAACACTGTGAAGCACTGTGTCTGAACAAAGGCCATGTATATGTAATGATGTGACTTTGTGCTCCTAAGGCTGACTGTGGTAATGGGATTAGCTGAGAACCATTTTACTCTCTGTATTTTTCATGACCCACCTATCCTTTTCTTTCCTAGATTATTTACTACTTTATTTTTATTTTCAGTCCTGCCTACTGTTAAAAACCTTCTACTGCCAGGAAATCTGTATTTCCCTCAAGTATTTCTAACACTTGCATCAAAAATCTTATTAAATTAATAAAAGAAACAAATATAGTTATATAGGAATATATGAACATAATAAGAGAAGCAGCTGTTTTAAAATGTATCTCATAAGCACAGCTCTAGTGGGAGTGGGAGGAGGGAGGAATGAGAGGAATCAGTGTATCAGCCCTGGGGAAAAAGTGGACTAAATTAAAAAGGCAATTAAGAAATGCTGAACCTCCACCATGTCAATGAGCTTCTATGGTAGATAGAAGTGTGACAAAGAAGAACACACTCATGCCTATTGTTTTAGAACAATGAAGTGTGTCTTGCTCATAACATTGTTGTTTTAAGCATGTCTCATAGTTGTTCCATTATTGTGTGTGCGCTCAGCAAACACAGGTGATAGACAAGGCATTTTTGGCAGAAGGACAAAGGACACTCTGCTTCAGCCAGTAACACATTGCTTTCATTAAGAACAAATGGTCATGGAGCATTTTTCTGCTGTATGGTCTCCACAAGATGTCAAGCACAAACAGTACCCCAAAGTTTTCTCTGAACAATGGAGTAAAACCTAGATGGAGGCAAAGACAGTTTACTCTGAATGGTCGGTGTGTGGCACGCTTTATGATATGCTTGGTGTTTGTGTGGATGAGCAAAAATTTTGTAGTCTCCACCCTATAAATAACTAAGTATGATTAGACAGCAAATTTTACAGTAACTGGTTTGGACTTGAATTAAGGCTACCCAATTTAATAGGTAACATAATTAGAATGGTGATTTGCTCAGGATACAACACCATTTAACAGTATCTTGATTCCCTTTCTTAATGTGCTTTAAATGATGTCTTTAGTGATGTTATAGAGATGTTGTACAGCAACATTTGGCTGTCCTGAGGCAAAATGTCTGTCAGCATTCCTGGTGAATCTACATTTTCAAAAGTGGATAGTGTAGCTTGATATTATTTTTAAATATATTGCCTTCCCCTCCTCCTTAAAGAAGTATTCAGCTGATATGCAAACTCAGTTTCTAGTAGATAAAATAAGGTTAATAGTTTGCTACTGAACAGTTTGAAAATAGAAACTTTTTTGCTTTGTGTTTTGTTTCTCTCTTTACCTCTTTTTTTTTTATGTTGAAGTAAGGATCTTCAGGCTCAGAAATGAAGACAGACAGACACATTGTAACATGAAAGGTGGCTTTGGGATGTTTCAATTTAGAAATGACTGTAATATGGTATTTAAGGTTTGAAAAATTGGGTTTGATCTTGTGTTCTATTCTCTGTTTAGAATATTATTTTGTGAGGTATATTACCACATTACTTCTTGACTATGCATTTGTAAATCTTTGTTTTGAAAGTACAATATCTTGGCTGCAACAAAATCACTTTATATTTCCATTCCAGATGCAAATGTTGTCTGATAAATCTCATAAAAATTGGTCAGGCAATGCTATTTAAAACTCTCATTGGTTCTGCCACACAGGTCTAAAGCAAACACCACAAAAAAAAGAGATGGAAAAGCCAAGCAGTCAGATTCAGCAGCATCACAGTCTACACGTTCTCCTTCTGCCAACAAAAGATCTGTGGAGCAAATTAGGAAGGAAAGAAATGGCATGTTATGCATTGAAGTGTGCATTCTGTGCTTCCACTCACAACATAACTGATCTACATTAAATAGCCTAGGGTTAACTGTGGAGGTTTTTCGAGTGAATGTTGCTCTTCTATTTATTGTTTCCCACATTCCTCTGTAATAGCATATTTCATAATTGCATTATTAATGACCCAGGGAAAACCAAAAACAATCAATCATGTTGTCAGGAGAAAAGGAAACAAAGTGCTTAACTTCATGAAGAATAAGGAAAAAATATTTAAAAAAATCATAACACATTCAATCTTCATTGCAGCTGCTGTGAAAAAGAAAGGGAAATTTTGGGGACTGACAGAATGTTCAGACAACAAGGGCTGTGAGATGTGGAGTGCTGGATCAAGAATGACTTGATGGTTCAGAAGATGAGCCAGAACTACTGGAGTGAAACCAAAGTAGGTCACAAAGGCTGAAAGTAAACACATAGAAGCTCCCCTTCAAAAACAAACAAAAAACCCAAACAAACAAATCCAAACCAAAATCCCAACCACTGTTCAGTGTTGATCTCCAAGGTAGGGCTTTGCATACAAATACTTTTTAGTGTATCATTTGTGCTAGTATGCTAAATAGGCAAAAACCGTGTTAAAAACACTATGCAAAACCTATTGCACATATCTGAAGGACTGACCATTAAAATGTCTGTAGTATTTAAGCTGTGAAAAGGTTTTATATTTCTAGTGGGTTACTTTTTTAAAAAAATCTTCATGATCTAGGAGTGATGGAATTTATTTCAGCCACACATATCTGGGGTGTGAAGTCAAGCTCTCCTTGCAACCTTGAAAAATATACCCTAAATTACAGGTGATGCCTGGAATCTGCTTGGGCTCAGTAAGGCAGAAAGACAGTTTTGTAATGGGATAAAATTCCAAGCACCTGGTGACTTTCCAGTCAAGGGGAGCTTGGCTTTTGTCCCATGTTTTCAGTAGAGGGGACATTCATTTACCTTGCTAGTCCACCCAAGAGTTTCCTGCTGCCAGGCAATGCTGAATGTACTCACTTCATGGGAACTGACCTCATTTCAGCTACTCAGAACATCAGCTGTTAAAGAATGGAAAAATAATTGGAATATCTTCCCCCTGTAGCATGCCATAAACAGTAATTTCTGGTATTAAAGGCTAATGACAGATATGATATCAGTTCATTACGGTCTTTGTAAGGTGTGGAACCTAGCCAGCAGAAATCTAAGAAATTAGAAAATAACTAATATTGACTTGCTACTACTCCATTAAGACATGACTGGAGGTTATATATTTGCTTAGATCATTTATTTCTGAGCAGTATGTGATCAATGCATTGGAAGTTCGCTAGTCATTTGTCTTTGTGATGGAGGAATGTGTCATTTGCATCAATGTTAATAATATTCTACTACATTTTTTCCTATCTAGAAAAGATTTGTACAACTCTTGGAATATGTGTTGAATTAGTCATTGATTAAACATTATTTAAAGCTAAAGACTGCAAACCCTCTAGAAAGAACCCCCTTGAGAATGAAAGGTAATACTGCTCCCCAGCACTCCTCACAGGAAACTATGCTTTGAGTACTCTTGAAAAAATTCAAAACATGATCAAAAGGTACTGTTCTGGATTCTGTTAAGTCAGCATAGATGGAATGTTCTTCTTGTATCTCTCTGGCTTTTGCATTTGGCTGCCATGAAGAATTAATCTAGGCTTCCTGTACTTCTCTTTCAGAATAAAGTTGAAGATATGCATGGCTGTGTCTCAACGTTTTTTAGTTGATATGATACTTCAGGTGAATTTCACTGATCTTCGTTTATAAACATCATCATTGATCTTGCTGAATGTTAAAAATATAAAGCAGTGAGTCCAAAGCAGTAATAATGTTTCAATGCTTGTTTTATTCAGAAGCTCACTTGTAGCAACTTAGAATGCCACTTTGAATTATCTAACTGGAAATCAAAATATGCAAAAATGCTGAACTGTGAATTAATTACTCTCGTGTTTATGATGAAACATGTTTTTTAAAAAAATTATTTAATGTCAGCTTAGATTGTAGTGATTAAGAAAGCAGCATATAAAAGTGTCATTATGCCTGTGTTATTTTTCTGATAATATAGCAAGGTATTTTGCTCATCTTAAAAATATTTAAGGTATCAGGTCATCATATGGAACACTATTATTCTATGATTCCATGGGAAGGAAAATTAAATACAACCACGAGACAGATGTCAAAAGTACAGAATTATCACAGTACTGCACAATAACTCATATGTGGAAGCCAAGATCGATGCCTGATAAACTTGATTATTATCATAATCTTCAAATGAAACCTGGCACTGAAATCATAGAATACAGATACCAATCAGAAGAAGGAAGGATGAGCTAAAGAGGTTTTCAACATTTCTGCTTGAAACATGATAAAGTATAGAAAAATTAATTGTTGTTTTCAAGAACCCTAAAAGAGTTCCCTTCACAAAGTGAGGAAGAAAAAGTGAAAGTAGATGTCAGAGGGGATCCTACCTTACCCTGGCAGCAGAGATGAGCAGCATTCTCAAAGAAGTAAGTAGAATTCAAATTCTTAAATCTATGTGTGGACATAAATGACAAGTACAATATTGACACAAGCAGAAGGCACTGGCTTTTCCTCTATGACTTGTCAACATTTTTAACTTATTAAAGAATAAGCTCAGATAGTGTAAAATTCTTAGGCTATGACAGTTCAGATTTCTCTTAATATAATGATTTCACTAAGGATATGACAAGGATGAATATGTTTCACTAAGAACTAAGTAATCTGAGGATTGTTATTGTTTATTAAATGGCACTTAGTAAAAATTGGTTAGTAGTAAGTAGCTTTTTTAAAGTTTTAGAAATACTGGTTTTGTGCATATCTTGAAATCCTGAATTTTGCATTCTAACAGTGGCCCAAATTTTGGGCAATACTTTTATTTAACTAAATTCCAGTAATTGAAAAATTTTAATATTAAAGAAAAAATTTCTGTGTCACCACTCTTTTACAAACCCCAATCTAAGATTTTAAAGGAACAAGAAGTGGAATAAATGAAAACTGGAAACACTTTACCACTAGAATGGTGATTGAATGAAGAATTTATACTCTGTATCTGCATAATATATAAATAAAATGAAAGGCAGAAAATACTTTTTCAGATAATGCCACTTTAGTTTTTCTTACTGCTGCTACCTTCATCGTGCTTATTCTGCTATACACAGGAATTCTATTTCTGAGTGGTTTTGACTTAACAGAAATTCAAGCTTAGGCAGCCAGAAGAAAATCAAGGGGTTTTTCTTATTATATGATATATATACAGACATAGCTATACAGTTCAGATGAACTCCTCTTGCTGAATCCATATCTTTATGTCCCAAAAAGGGCATCTTTTATGGTCAAGTCCATCTACACGCCTGCATCCAGCCTCCCTGTGGCTGTGCCATTGGTGAGCATGACCCTCTTGGTGAGCCATGCAATGCAGGTACCTGCACGCTTGCCGCTGCTGTTTCCTTGCCAGCCAGAGCAATTTTTGTTTGAAAACTCCTGGACTCTGATAGCAAAGCTCCTGTGCCTGTGTGCAAAGATTATGCAACATTAGCTGCAGCAGGATAAATAGATCCATGTACATCCAGCACTGCGCTGCTTTGTCACACAGGCAGTGCTAAGAAATAGCTTGGCACAGATAAAAAGTGCTGCTGAAGGCAGCATTGCACAAGGGCAGTGATGATCTGAAGGATGTAGATGAGGCACAGTTGTTATTAGAGCAGAAAGGAATACTACCTATGTGCTGCATGAATATGAGAAGCCACTGTCTATTCTCTAGATTTCCTCTACCATCAAATTGCTCTGATAAAAGGGATAACTAAAAATGGATCTTCACATGCCAGAAAGTTAAGAAAAACAATGCTTGGTAAAAAAAGAGAAAAAAACCAAAAATGCAATTTTCTATTCCTGAAAGAGACTGAAAGACTTGAAAGAAACCACGTAAAAGATGATAGTTTCTTCAGCAAGCTTCTTTCGTGGTGTGGTGTGTCACTGGACTGTGTGACAACTAGGAGGTGCAATTTGCTCCAACGTTTTCTGGAATCTTCTGGTGTATTCTCTCCAGAAGTCTTTAAGATTAGGGTTTATTAGTAATTGAAGTAACTTTTAATCTAAAAATATATAATTAACAACAAGACATGATACATATTCATTAGAATATATATATAAACAAATACGAAACTAAAACAAAACAAATCTCTCTTTCCTAATCACAGGTTCTTCTATAGAGGCATTCCTATTCTCCAGACTTAATTTTCATTCGCACAGTATTCAGTTGTTGCCTGAATTAAGCGTCATACTGTGCCCTGCAGAAAGGCTGTGCTGACCTATGAGTATCTTGTTCTTCCCATCACCTCTGAGGACTGCTATAGAGACAGTTTCTGGTGCTAATACATCCCTTATGCCTCCAACCACTTTCTATTTCTAGTCTTGCAGTCTCTTCCCTTTCCATGTTAATATATCTCTGCCTATCCTCTTACATCCCAGATAGTCTCCCAAATGGAGCAGGCCTTGTTTTTCTCAGGGAAAGACCAATTTTCCCTAGAGGTGTAATTGGACCAGAAAGCAGTTGGCAATGAAGTGCAGGAAATGACAGTAAACTGTAAACAAATCCATTAAACAATTTTATTATCTATCACAGATGGCCAAAACTGTTATCACCTAGTTTGTTTCCAGTATACCAACATGCCTTACACAGTGGTTTAACTTTACGCTGTTACTACTTCATATTAGCATTGCTACTTTGTTTTCATTTACTATTCTACCAGAGGGACATGGGTCTGAAACTTCTCGTTTTGCCATACCAAATAGCGACATTGAACAGGTAGGCATCATGCTCATGAAATCAGCTCATGAATGCTATAAGGAAAGCAGCTACTGGTAGCAGTAATAAACTGTTATAATTATCTATATGTTAGATTAAATATCCCCTAAAATAGAGTTTTGCATGCTATTTGTACCAGGGAGAATCTATTCCTAACTGAAGAAAATTGTCAGTCTTAATGATATTACCTCCTTGATCTTTATTACTTATTGTATGTAGATCAGATAATTTGAACATTGTTGAACTATTTGCTTGAAAAACTAAGATACTTCACTTGAGGTTTCTGTGACCTGGAAGACAGTGTCTCAATCTGGATTTTTTGTTTCAGTAAGGTCAAAATGTTTTGCAAAGGAAATTGAAAGATTGATCAAAAAAAAAATGGAAATTTTCTAAAGACTTAGAAATAAAATTTCTCCACCTTTACTTTTCATTTTCTTCCTCTTCCTCACTTGGATCCAGCTCAGACTCAGAACAATGCGCAGAAATGTCAGAGACTGTTGTCAAAGGAAATTTTTAATCACCATAATTCAGATAAAGTTTAAGTAAGCATCCTAAAAATGGCATTCCTACTTATTTTAATTGCACAAGGTTCTCTTGTTAACAATTTATTTTCCTTTTTTTTAATGCTATAATAATTAACAGTAAAAAGGTAAAATAAGCTCTATCCAGTCATTATCGTTATTACATTTTCCTCTTGTATTCATAACAAGACCTTTTCATTACAGATCTTTGTAATACAAATCTTTAATGACTCGCTCATGCTACATTACTGTAGCCTGTTAGCAGCATAATAGGAAATGGACAAACATACTTCATATATTACATCTTTCATTGAATTTGTCACACACACAGATCTCTGTACTGGATAACTGAGTTAATAAAGAAATTATTCCCTCACTTCTCTTCCATAGTTGTTGTTAGATCAATGGAACACTGGTAGATTGACAGCAACTCTGAGGATCTGCTTGCTTGCAAGGTTTTTATTAGTTTAGATTTTTAACATGGGGTTCTGTGTGGGACAGTTTCATTTGAGTGTTTTCACTCAAAACTCTGCCCACTTGTGATAACATGCTACATGATTTAGTCTTGAGATCTGCACTAGCATACTGTAGTTTTGCAGATTTTTGGTCTTTCTTCTGGTGAAATGGTAACTACAAACCTGAGTAATATTTTTTTTTATATATATTCAGTTGTTAGAGAATTTTAAGCTGAACTCCCTTGCCAACATTAATTTTTGTTACTATCATTGCAACTCTACCATCTTCTTTTTCTTGTACTTCCTTCCGCTTCTAGCACAGAATAATCAGGACCTTTGAAACACTGCAGTGGATAGCTTACTCCACATTCAAGAATTGAGCAACTCCTCCTAGTGCTATTTATGTATTTCAATAGTCTGTTTTCCCACCAATGTGGGGTTAAATAGAGAGTTTGGGTTGAAACTAAATGCTGAATTAATCTTTCCAAAACTAACTTTCCTCGAGTAAAAAGAGTATAGCTATGCTTAAAGGAGAAAAAAAGGATTAAAAATCAAGCAAATCACTTCAAATGTATTGAACTGAAAAGTTCTGTAAAACAAACATCAACTAAAAAAAACCCTCTTCCATTTCACTTTTCCAGGAGCTTGCTGCTGACAACAGAAATGTTACTGAATGCCATCGTCCTTGGAGTTCATAGGGTTACGAGGGTATTACATCACCTAGCAACAGAAACATTTATTTAGGGTACAAGGATCAAATGAATTCTTTTAATGTGTTGTAGATCCCCCAGTATATACACAAATAAACTGCCATAGAAATCCGCATGGTTTGCAAGGCAGTCTGTTTGTTTGTCCTTGATGTATCAGTGCTTTTCATTTGGAAGCCTTTGACCTTTTGCTAGCAAACCTGGTAATAGTCTCCTTGTTATTTCATTTAAGTGTTTATGTATTTATTTTCAGTCTGAAAATCTGTGCTTAGAGATTTACTTACTGTTCTTGATAGGACTGAAAATCAGGTGCTCACATTATAGAGCAGTCATTGTCTCTTCCCAAAAATATTTTATTGAATTATATATTAATAACTAGAGTGGGGCAAACATCAAGTTTAGTAGCTTGTAGGGAACTTTCTTTTTTAATTTGAAAAAAGTAATTAAATTCTCTGCAAACAGAAGTTCTCGGCCCAGCACCTTCTCAAACACACCGGCATGTTGTAGGTTTTTAAGTCAATACCAGTGATGGCACTTCACTGAATTGCTACAAGAGACTCACAGGGCTCCTGCAATCAGGCTATTCATCCTCATCTGCCCTGTGGCCATGGATTTTGTAACTTTTTAGGCTCAGTTCAGACTCACCAGGAATGAAAAGAGTTCTTCGCAGTATGAGTCAGTGAAATGAAATGGTTATGCAGAGAAGTTCTGGTAAATGTGAACTGACTGTAAAAATCCATGGAAAACCCCTTTCTGGATATTAAATTGATAAATTAAATATTTTGTCTTGTTTCATTTCTGCCATCGTTTGTAGTTTGCAGCCAGCTCTGGCTTACAGAATGCTACAATAGCATATGACAAATTTCACTCTTCTAACACCCTCCGAGTAGTATGCTAGACTACTATTAATCTCATTGAACAGGAGAGTATGTGTGGGGCAGAGCAACCTGTCTTGTCCTTAACATTTTATGACTCAGAAGTGAGTTCTGACTTCTCTGTGTGATTCTCTAAGGGCATCTCTTCTCTTTGTGCTTGAGTTCCCAATATGGAAAAATAAAAGGAGTAGTACCTAATTTTCTGCTTTCAGGACAGATCTTCAAAGGGGTTGATCTTTGTAAATCTTCACATAAGACTGAAGTTTTAAGTTCAAAATCTTTTCTCAGAGATGAGACTTAATTTTTTTTATTCATTCCTAATTGACAGCTGCATCAAGCTAAAGTGTAGATAAAACTAAAGCATAAAGGCAAAGCTGGACTGAAGTCTGATTTCAAAAGCTATGCAGTTGCATAGTGACACATCAAGTCATGAAGTGAGTGCAAGAAGCATTAGGTATCCTAAAACATTTTTTAGTCCCCCTAGAAATCCACTTGGACATGTAATTGTAGTGTCAACAAAATTCAGTGGACATTGTACATCACACTATGGGATTCTGGTCTCTAGTGCAGCCTCTGGTGGAGCTTCTCCTGAGCACTAAGAAGAAGAGAACCTAACCTAAAAAGTCCTTGTATCTTAGTCCATCATTTGCATTACTTTAAAAATTAGTGATGATATTCATGGCATAACCATTCACTTTAAACAGAAAGCTATCATAAAGGAGTAAATCTAGTGGATAGTGTCTAGTATGGACACTTAGTCTCTCAGATGTCAAAAGTTTTAGTCAGCCTGGGAAGTCTGATTATTCTGCCCTGTTCAAGACATATAATATTAAAAATAGCAATAACATAAATTTAGTTTATATTCAGAATTACAATGTAATCTAGCCACATAGTTGGTAAATATACCCAAAAATAAGACTGGTTTTCCAAAACAAGCACACAAATGTTACTACAGGCTAACATACTTACAAGGTTGATACACAGAAGTCCCTTGGAGACAACCAGCTGATGTATCAAGGAATTCTCAAAGGCTGATTATTAATGCAGCACCAAAGCAATATAAATTCAGTGAAACAATCAGAAGACATTAAAGAAAGGCAGTTTTATGACTACTTCGGGCCTGTTCTTCATATGATATAAGTCAAGACAAATCCCTGTCACATCATATTTTTTGGCGGTGGGATGATGTGAGGGAAATAAGGTGCACACTTAGCTCTTTTGTGTAGCCTATTTAAAATAACCCAGATTAATGGGGACCTGTCTATTTTACCCTTGTAGGGGATGATAAATGCTAAGAATTATTATTGAAGCCATTCAGCTGCCCATTAATAATACATTAGTAAATACCATATGATCAGATTTCATTGAAATTTGTTTTTTTTTTTTTTTCTTTCTTTCATTACACCAGCTTGCAGCTGAGCCAAGTGTTATCTTAAATACGAGCAATATTTCATCCCTGAAGGGTAGGGGTCCTTCTGGCTTCTACAGGTACACAGCATGCAGAAAGGAGAAAAAGCAGGTCCTAAAATAGCTGAAATACTGTTGTATCAAAGCTGAGGAAGCACAGAGAGTGTTTCCCAAGTAGGCAGAGAACAGAAGACCATAGAAAGTGCAATGGTTTTTCTCTTGATTTTCTCCCAACATTTACTCTATTTAAACAGCCCAGTTCAATACTGCATTGTGCCAGAAAGAATTCTTCAAATTTCAGGGGTTTCTTTCCTTTCTAGAGCAAGATTAAAAAAATAATTATATATACCCTTTAGCAATTAGTATTATTTTTGTTCTCACTCCCTCAGGGGCTGTCAAATTGGCTCAGAAATCTTAAAAAGATTATGTCCTTCCCTTCTCCTCCAGAGGGATCTGTAGTATTTTTATAAATTCTTGAGATTAAACCTTTTCTTTCTTGAAAATGGCTGAGATTCTGTTTTGTGAGTAATGACTGTGCTTTCATAGGTCTAAACTTAATCTGTTTATGAGCCATAGTCAGTTGTCAAGTTCTTGACTCTTTTTTACTAGTGAATGTAGGTAACATCCTACATGCAGTAATAGTGAGCAAACCTGAACAGAAGTGTTTTCTTACTCTCACTTTCTGAAGGAGTGAGGCACAAGTTTGGGTTTTTTTTTTTTCCTTAAAGAATATATTCTAGTCAGATTAGTTTCTATACTTCATATTTCTTGATTGGACTGTCAAATCTTTATAGGTCATCCCATGCCACGAAAAGTCTTGTAGTAACTATTCACTCATGTGCTTTATTTGTGTAATTAATTCTGTTTCTGAAATTGGAATTTCTTAAAAAAAAAAAAAGAATTTTCAAGCAATACTTTTTGCCTGTTTTCTTCTGAGTATAAAAGTCCATTATATTTTCCAGTCTGTATTGTTTTATTTCCTTCTTCTAAGAAATCTTCTGGTTTTACAGATATATATATGTATACCTGTGTGTCTGTCAATGCATATAATAGGCAACATATTTTTTCACCCCTGAGATTTTTGAAGGCTCTCAAGGGGATTATTTTTAAGAACTGCTGATATAAAGTCCATGACACTCAAAATTTTAGTAACTTCCAGAGAGAGTCTATAAAGGATTAAAAAAAAGAAGTTTCATTGGTTTTGTTGAGGTAACACATTAGAAAATTAGATATATAAATTCAGACCAATAAAATGTTATGAAAGCATAACTACCCTGATACAAAAACACACTGCAGATTTAAAATTCTCTCCAAGGTAATTTTTTCTTGTTTTCAGTTGTTCAGTTGTAATCTTGTGACCTACACAGAAGAAACAAAAATCCAGCCAGTGTTCATCTAACTAGACATTAAGTGAAAATCCACATTATGTGACCTTCATGTAAATAAAATTCTTCCACTCTCAGGCTCTTGGTTTTCTTCGCTCATAGAACAAAATTTTATTCAAAGCTTGCATGCTTTTGAAACTAACTACAAAGTGCAAAAGATTATCTACCTTACTGTTCCTATGAAACCAAATGGGCAAAGTTGTTTATGTTTATCTTGTAAGCACTCTAAGAGGAAAATTCCCCTTGGATCCTATACATAAATTCTTGACTGAAAAGTCCTTAAGAACCTTCCAACCGACCTCAAGGAATAAGGCGCTGTAGAGAAATACACAGTGTGGCAAAACTTAGCACTGGAAGGAACCTTGAAATGAAAGGTTCTTCCTGTAAAGTGAGAAGATTTGTGTACTGCAGCTACATGGTGCAGGGCAGGACAACATCATCTGTTTGTCCTCTTTAAACATCTGGCCCTGGGAGGATTGAACATCTTCTCTGAAGTGTGGAATTTACTTTTCCTAAACAAAAGGAAATGGGAAAATATATTGTTATGGTCTCTGTTAAAATTTGGGGTGGTATTTGGTCAGAGAAGTAACCTTCAGCTTCCCTGTGTTTATTGAGCTTGTACTAAACTGAAATCCTGCCCCAAGGAGCAAAGGTATAATAAGTTCTTATTAATCAAGACAATGTCAAAATATCACTTATGTTTTGCTTCACACTCCAAGACAAGTCTTCCTTAACAAGACAAACAGGAATAGGTGTTTAAAGCTGTATTCGCAAAGCACTATGTTTTCAATTTCCTGTGTTGGAAGATTGAAAGAAATAAATGAAATAACAAAACACTTAACACATTAATTGATAATTTACCCAGCAAAAAACCCCAACATTGTAATTATGATACAACATTTACAATATGCTTAATAGTTTTCCAAACATGAAATTAACTATTAATCTGTTGTAATTTCTTATACACTATAACACTTCAGCAAAATAAATAGAAAATTTTACAGAACTTACAGTTTTTACATATATCACAAGGTTGGGTAATATGAGATCAAGAGAAGAAACTGTGAGAGATTGCAAAACACAGGGAAATATGTTCCCCTCACCTGAATTTTAGGATATCAGAGGTAACTAATTATTAACGTCCTAGAATAAACTCTGTGAAATGTTCTTTAAAAAAAAAAATCAATTTCTATGTTGATCTTGAAGTATATCATGTACTTTTTTGAGTTCTCCTTAGTATTTTGTATACTGCTTTAAAGAACACTGTTATTTACCCTTATCTTGAGATGTCTATAATTTTGCTAAAGAATTAATCCCGTTTTGTTTGTTTAACTCTCCCTGAATCCAGTATAGAGTATTCATTTTTCATTCAATACTTCTTAATGAAATGATAACTTAGCAACCATAGTTGTTTCTAAAACATTACTCATCATAAGTGACAGGGTGTTAGTGTGTCAGCATAAACTCCTGGAGTAATTCACTTTGATTGATTAGAAACTATTATTTTATTCATTGTCTCTAAATATTCTTTCATTGCAGAGTAAACAACGGTAGCTAATAGACATGGTATCTCACTGCTCTGTGATCGAAGACTAGCTTTTAGGACAGGAAGTAAATGGAGGTCTAATCTTTCAAGTGCCTTTTAGAGGTACTTAACATTGGTCTACAAAAGGCAGTGAATGAAAAGAATTAGTAATGGAAGAGACCTACTAAGTCATTTGTCCTTTCCTCTGTCAAAGCAAGATTGCTTGTCTATGATATACTATGTTTCTAAGTGTGATGTCCAGTCCAACCCTAAATTGTTCAGCTGATCTGTTTCTGTTTCCCTTATATACTTAGACATACCAGATCTATTTTATAACGTGGGTCAGATTTTACTTTGCTTTAATTCATATCATTCCTATAATGACATTGCAACATACTTTGCACCTCAGTCTTCTCTCCCCTTTTATATGTACTTCTCAGATGCTCGCTGAGCTAGCCAAGCTACACCAGTGTGATCATTTTACTTGGCCATTCACGCTGTCAAATGGCTTCCTCGCATGCAAAATGACAGGCCCTTACACTGTATGACATGAAGATCTAACCTAACATACAAATTCATCAAATCTTACTATGTTCTTACATGTTTCTAATGGCATTGTGCTCTTCTATGCATAATAATTTTCACATGCATTATCCAACTCCTATTTGCAAACCTGTGTATTTAATGCAAGAAATGGGAACAACCTGCCCCACATGTACTGAGTGCAGTTCCGCTTCACTTTTTAGAACTATGCACACAAAGCAACAAAACCTTCTTGGCTCCATAAGTAATATATTGATACATTTTGCTATAATCCTCACTATAATGTATCTGCTGTTAAATACCTGCATAATTTACTGACTCTCTCTTCACTTGTTTCTTTGCATGTTGTAGCTGTTAGATTGAGTAATTTTATTCTTGGCATATATTTCTTCTTAAAATTTCTGTTAATTTAACTCTGATTTGGAGAAAGCAGGAAAGAGAGAGCTCATTTATACTCTAGGAGAATCTCTTGCAAATCCTATCTGTGGTATTAGAACCACCCACACAAATGTAATTGAAATGAAACATCCAAGGACATTGCATTGACCGGGATGACTATCAGAGGCAGGGTAAGAGAAGAGCTTTTATGCTTCCTAAACCATTCTGGAAAGTGCTGTGGGGTGATATGACTTAAAGGAGGTGTGGCAGTGGATCTGAGAAGTCTGTTGAGGAGAGGGAGGGAAGGCAAGAGGATTTGGTGGCAGCATGCTAGATTTCTTCTAGATGTCATTGTGGCCTGAGGATGTGGCACCTTACTGTTAGTGGGAGAAAGTCCTGTGTAAAATGCCAGTAAATAAAAGGAACCATTATGGGGGGGGGAAAAATCAATCCATTAATAAACTATAACATTCCCAATTGCCAGAATCAATATTACTTAACAGGTACATCCTAGTGAAAACTAATAGCTATGCATTTTTCTCTTACAGGATAACTCTTTGCAGTGTTTATTAGAGCACAGACTCTTTTCTCAGAATTGAGAGTAACACCATCAATCATGATGTGTAACCTACGTAGAATATTATGGAAGATCAAAGTACACAAAAAGTACAGAAATCTTTCTTTAAAATCCCACTTCTCATCACATATAGGAATTTTATAAATAGAATATTCAGTCCTCCTCCTTTAATACACTAAAAATCCAGAAATCTAGGTAGTACTTACACAGAGCAGTAGGAAACCTGTTTAATGAAGTCAATTTACCTTGTTGATACAGAGATTTCATTTATTTTCCAAGTTTCCCATTTAAGAGATTTTTCACATCAGCTCTTCACATGCTCTTAACAACTACTATAACAACCACTGTTTGTTGAGCTGCAGACTGAATATAGTCTCTAGTCAGTGTAAAGAACAGTCCTATATTGCATCTGTCCTATAACTGTACTTGCTGGCTAGAGGTCATCAATAAGATATTCCATAAAGGAATTTATTGTGTAATAGTCAAAACCAGCAGATTTACATTAATTTACAACATCTGAAGGTCAACAATACCTCATAAAGTAAACCGGTGGAGAGATTGGTGGGGGGAAGGGGAAGGAGGGGAGAAAAAAGGTGGAAAGAGGAAAAAGAAGGTGGAAAGAGGAAAAAGAAGGTGGAAACAAGAAATGTTTATTACCCATCTTTCATTATGTGGCACTGATAGCAACAAATGTAGTACAACAGTAGGTGGCTATTGCACTAAGCTGCAGGACTCTGCCAGATTTTAAGAAAGATAAGAAAAAAACTGTCATAGTAACCTCAAAGAAGGTGAGTGGAAGTGCAGAAAGAGTATTTCTATGGGAATAGCTGGACAGTGGAGAAAACTGTTTTCCTACTGCTTTGGATTTTAAGGTCCTTCCTCCATCCCACTAGCAGATTCTATGGACTGTAGTAGATCATCCCTGTAGCCAAGTCACTGATGATGATCTTTAATTCTTTTGTGCTCAGGAGAGAGCACATGCAACTTTTTCCATATCCCTGACATTATTATCATTCCCGGGTATATGCATCCAGCAACTGCAAATGCTTTATTTTCTTCCTATACCGGCCAGTTGTTGGGAAGTTCCTTTTTTATGTCCTCTTTTGGTTTTTAAATAATCCCTTGATGGTTCTGGTGAATACAAGACAGCAGAAATAAGACTAAATGACCACATGATCAAGTAAATCAAGTATAGTTTTTATTATATGCGTCTAGTGAATAACTTTCAAAATAGTACAGTTACAGGAATTCTAAAGGATTAAGTAAATCAGAATGGAATAAAGGAAACAAAAGGGAATATATGAAAACCAGAAAATAAGCTCGTTTTGAATTATGGCTATCACAAAGAGACTTGAATATAACCTGATTTGAGGGGTCTGAACTTCAATCACTATATGTGATGGTATAGTAGAAAAGGAGGTCTCTATCATTTGTAAAGTAATATATTTGTTCTCTTTCTGAACAAAATAGTCATGGTAACAGAGATCTTTTTTGATTATTAATCTGTGATGTCATTGTACTTTCACAACTATGTTAAGAACCCAAGCCTTGGTGGCAGCAGAATACTCTAACAGAGAACTACTATCCACAGACATTTGAAATCGTATCCAGAAGTATCTGTGTGTTTGAGAAATATGGGGGAGAATGCATTGCAACCCAACTTGCAGCACCTTGAAATACATACCTTCTGAGAAAACTGGCAAGTCCAGCAAATATCCACAGTGCAAATTTTGGTTTGTTTTGCTTTTTTAATATGTGGCCCAATACTTTTTCAGCAGG
>NW_010253464.1:41312-79887 GCF_000690775.1 Eurypyga helias
AGAAGTGTACCACAAAGAGAAGTGTGGCAGAAGTTCTCTTCCTAATTCAGTCCTGTGCCTTACATGATGCCAAGCACTTTTGAAATCTAAACAACAATTAGCTCAGCTGGCAACAAATGTAGCAAAGATGAGGAAGTGTTCTCTGTAGCAGATAGAAAGCACTAGACAGGCAATGGATACAGTAAGAGTCGGTGACAGGGCAATGTGCATTGAGGAATGTGATTGGGGAGCAAAGAGGAATGAAACACTGTAAAAACAGCAGCACTGTAAAGAGGAATAAGGCAGAACATAACATTATTAAGCTAATGGTTTGAAGGGATAGAATACTGAATTCACTGTGGATGGAGGCAACACAATACGCACAGTATGAAATGGGGCATTATAATGAAGACAGAGGAAAAAGAATGCATTTCTCTGAAGGATTAGGTTATTTGTTTGGAATAATGCATTGCAGTTTTTTGGACTACATTCTCAAGCCTAGAAATGTCATTTATCTCAAGAGTTATCTGCTACATACTTAATTCATATATTCATCTATCTATGCACATATGTATATATACATACAGTGACTTCAGGAATTTTTTACACCAGAATGAACAGACCATGACTGTATTTTTAGCACACAGATACAATGAAGATTATTTTCTGGAAATAATAAATTCTCAAAAAAGCTGAACACTGTTCCCAGAGTGAGACACTCTGCATGTTTGAATTAATGTTCCTGAGTGCTCCCTTGTTACTGCTAAGCATGTAGTTTAAATAAAGAAATCACATTCCAGACTCCAAATACAATTTGCCAGCTTTGCTTCTGGGAAGTGTGAAACCAGCAAAAGTGAGAGTCGTTTATTCACCGTCTGTTCAGTAACTCACCTCTTTATCACGCAGAGGTGCAGAAGATGCAAAGTTTAGTAAGTTTTCAGAGATGAGGCTGGTAGAAGTGAAGCCAGGGAATTTTTATTAACCATATAAACATAGTCTCACTCGGTTTCCATATGCCCTAAACCTTAACAAGATCACTAGCAATGTCATTCATACCATCCCATTTCATATCATTTTTACAGTCAATTCCATGTAGTTAATATCTTAATACTTCCAGGAGTTAATTGCAAAGTATGGTAGTCAAGTGATTTGCGGTGACTTTTTAAAAGGATTAAGATCTGATAGAGAGGAGAACAAGAAAGAGAATGTCATTCATAAAGGAGACTGCATATCAGCCAGGTTTTCAGAGGTTTCTCACCATGTAAATTAGACTGCACTAAATCTTAATCCACTGCTAAAACCATTCATCTGTGCATGTATATCTAGAGAGGTATTTACAGTGGGTATCTACTGGTATTTTTTGGTGGAGTCCTGATTACGGACTGACACTTGTACACATTGTCATAATAAAAAACAGTAATCTTGTTCTTTCATAAAAGTGGGCTTCTTTGTAATCGGGACAACAAGAAAAATATTAAAGACTTCCTGGTTTGAAGTAGTTCTGTTTTTTTTATGTACTATATTCACAAAACCTTATAGAAGCATGAAGAATCTCTTCTTGAAAATTTACTTTTAGTGTGATATGAAAGAATGGGATGCTGGAGGTTGATGAAATACCATTTTTCCCCATCCAGGGTACCAATAATAAAACAGATTTTTATCAGACAAATACAGTGTGCATCATATTTATATAAATTAGTAACACTCTTCTTGTGGTATCACACTATATCTCTCCAGACAGTGCAACAGAGAATGAGATCTTGCACACTCCTGAACTCAGACCTGATCTGCAGTAACTTGAGTGTTTGCATTGGAGATGATGAAATCCGAAAGCAGTTCATTAACTCACAATAATGTGAAGGCTAATGAGTGTCATCACTCTACCTGTATGATGTTCAGGTTTACGGATCAGTCTGAGTGCAAACCAGACATTATAGCCAATAAGAGGTGCCCTTTCTTGTCCCATCTACCTGGTTATATTGTCTGTGTAATTGCCTCTTTTACACTACTAGCACTGTTACTCCTAGTTCTTATGATTAAGGTGACAACTTCTCTTTCTGCTGGGAATAGAGACTTCTACATCAGTTCTTAGTTGGTCATATTTGCTGCCTGCTTTCAAATGAATGTCAAGGATGAAGAGATGATGCTGAGCAGTGCCTCAGTGGGGGGAGTCAGGCACAATAAGGGACAAAAAAAAAAAGACAATGGGTGTCACAAAGGCAGGTTCATTCTGCTGTGGGGGAAGTGAGGGGCAGCTTTTGGACTCTCACACAAGAAATAATCTTCACTGGGCTTGCTCATGGAGGATAATTAGGAACTGAAATCTATCATATGGATAGAAACTGTAACATATTGTGTACTTTGAATCCTTAGGGAGACTACAGGAGAACAAAGCTGTACTGACTTGCAGGTGGACTGTATACTACCCTCCCTTGGCCAGGTCCAAAGCATCCAAAATCACATTTACCCAGGTACTCCAGGGTAGTTTCTGACATAAAACATTGTTCTACTTGAGTTATTGTTGATTTCTGCCTTCCTCCAGTAGCGAAAAAGGGAGGGTATATCATGTTTAGCCTCTGTACCTGCCAAACATTACTACCGCTCTGGGAAGCAGCCTGTCACATATCCTAATAATGAGCATAGAGCCCAGAGCACCCAAACAGGGAGCAGCAGTATCAGTGCCATCCCCTGATGCTCTTCCTAGTGTGATAGACAGTGCAGTACCTACTAAGTCTTGTGGCTGCATGCCAGCATCCAACCACAGCAAGTTTATATTCTGTCGGAATAAAGGTCTGACCAGAAAAAGTAACTGCATGCATTCTGCAAAATGTCAGAATGCAGGTGATGATATTGGCATTTTTCAGTATATTGAAAATAGAATTTTCAAGAAAATGAGGAGGTTACCTCTTTTATGAAGTCTTTTCTGCAGTCTTTCTAGCAAGCACCTGTGTCAATCATCCTTGATCCTGACAACCCATGAGGCAGCTACCCAACCATGCAGAGATTTCTTCCCCCAACAGCAGAGAAATCTAACAACATCCTGGGATGTATTACAAGGACTGTAACCAGTAGACTCTGGGAAGCCATTGTAACCTTTCCCTCTGCTTTCTGTGTCACATCTAGAATTCTACATCTGGTTTTAGGCTTTCTAATGCAGGAAACACACTGATAAACTGTGTCAGTTCAGGGTATCCAACAGCAGCCTTCCAATACCTATGAGGAAGGTGGAAGCAGCTCTTCACTGCAGTGCATGGTAGGACAATAGGGGACAATGAACTGAAACAAGGTACATTTGGAATCGAGAGAAGGGAGGAGAAGAGGAAAAAAAGAAAAAAAGCACTAAACCAATCATGCAAGGAACAGATTCACCAAGGTGGGAAATCTCCATACTCAGAGTTTTTCAAGACCCAACAGGATAAAGGCCTGAGAAACTTGTTCTTACCTCACAGCTGACCCTGCGGTGAGCAAGAACGTGGATCAGAGGTCTCCTGAAGTCCCTCTCAACCTGAATTGCTCTTTGATTCCTATGATTTTGATTCCACCCACATAGTTTTATTATGCCAAATACAAGACCTGTAAATGGGACTGTATTTTTCATATGTGGGATTTCAATAAATTAAAAACATTTCTTAAAAATTTTAAAAAACAGAACAGGAAGTCCTGAGGGAGGTCTACTGGAGAGGGATCAAAATTCATATGTGAAGATCTGAGATTAGATGAAATATGAAGTCCTGATTCGCTACTGACATGCATGACCATTACAAGTAATTTATAGAAGGACTCAATTATGTGTCTTCTTGAAGTTCACTCCTCCACTCTATTTATTTGTGATAACTTGAGGCTGATATATGTAATCTTACAGGGTGCAGGACAGTGACTCCTTCTCCTTTCTCTTCTGTGAAAAATTGTATTTCTGGGAAAAAATAAAAAGACAAAATTTTATTAAAGAAGCAGGTTCATTTTTTCATGTACCTATTATTAAACATTAACTTTTCATTGCATTGAAGATTTACGCTAAAGTCTAGTAAATATAATCTAACCCTAACTAAATGTTAATGTAGAGTCAGTGTGTTAAAAATTCATAAGGAATGAGCAGATGCTGTGTTTTAGTCAGCATGGTCTAATTGACAGGATCAGATTCCAGCTATGGAAATCCTCTCGCTTGACACAGTGGCACAGTAGTTTCTGTTGGCTGTACATTTAGAACCACTTGTATGGGTGTGAGCACACTGGTTTAAAAGACAGAAGCAAAGGTAGAATGATCTCCAACTCACAGACTATGTCCAGCCCAAACGCTAGTAGCTGTACCATGTTATGAGCAGCTGATGGACTAGTGCAAAAAGTGGTTGATGATCTGTACCTACTGAAACACACACAAACACCTCTATTGAATTTTTAAAGGTCATATTTCACTTTTACATTTTAACAATCAATTTAAAGTTCAAATTTTGAAAGTGAAAAAACTGTGGTCTAAATTTTTTTGACATAATTATCATTATTTCCAATAATATTTTTTTCCAAAATATTTTTATAATTTCTCATTAAAAATGTAATTTTGAAACTCTGAATAAAAAAATAGCACTAAAAATAAAGTCAGATTTTGTCTTTAATAAAAATTACTGATAAAATGCCAAAAAGAAAGAGTTCAAAATTTAATTTGCACAAAAGCTTTTATTATTGTATTTGTTAGTTCTAAATGAATACCAAATAAATTAATGTCATTTCTTGCTAATAGACAGTTATTAAATTACCACTTCCCTTATTGTTGCTCATTTACCTGTTTTCTGGGTCTGGTTTCAGTTTGCAATTTATGAAGATGTACCTTACTAGCCAATGTAGCCATGTACTCGTGAATTTTCTTCTATGAGGATTTTTTCTCTTCTTCCAGTTGTAACATCTGGACTTGGTGTCTCCAACTAAATTAGATACTCCCTGGGGCACAGAATGTTCCTTTTCTTTAGCTTCACAGGGAACAAATGCAGAATGTTGGAAGATGGAGACGTTAGGTGGCATTGCACAGGATCAAACCATGTATATTCTTTACTTTAGAGGAGGCACACATTTCACCCATTTCTCTCTAAATGTATCACTTCCACAGTCCCCCCAAACCGGCACATGTCTGTTCTCCATTTCCAGAAGCATAGGATCTTGGTGCTCAGCCAAGGATAGGACCTACAACTGTGCCTGACCTTTTTGTGCACACTGTAAAGATGAAGGAAATTTCCTTACTCCTTGTCATGGAAAGTCTGGCCACGAACAAGACAAAGCACAGCTCTGCTGCAGCCATCACAGCCTGAATAATTCATTATCTTGGTGGGAATAACCTTGACAGCCACTTTGCTTGACTCATGACCTTGTGCTGTGTCTGCACAAATGCCACTGTTACAGCCAAGTCTCTCTTTAAAGTTTTATGGTTCTGCAAGAGTGCTAAGCTGGGAAGAGGTCCCTACTGCAAATACATGCTGTGTGCACATTTTTTCTACTGTTTAAGTTTGGTTCTACAATATAAAGAAAGACAAAACCCAGCAGAAATTATGAAATAACAATGTCTGCCGTTATGGCTTTTGCCATTACTGCTGCTGCACAGTATTTCTGGGGATGTTTTCACAGTCATTGTGCCTGCCTAAAAAATGCTGAAAGGCATTATTTCACTTCACAAAATGAGTCAAGCAAGGGATTGTTTCCATAGACACTTTAAAAGAGTCTTGTCTCTGAGGGAATTGTAGTATATACTAAACCTTAATTAAACATTAAGAAGCTTTTTCTGGAAGACCACTCATTATTTCTAGGAACTGCTCTTCTTTCCTTTATGTACATATTCCTGAATTTTATCTGACACAGGGTGAAATACTGCCTCTGACTGACTGTTTGTCTTATTTTTCTTTTCTTTTCTGAGGTTCTAAGTTTTGTTACAAATATAAATTGATTTTCCAGATATTGTCAAATATCAACAATACGGCAAGAGGAAGAGGTTCTGGAAAAGATTCTATTTTTTCTTGTTGATTCTATTGATACATTAGACTCAGTTTTTCTCAGCCTGGCATTTTAGAGTCCCTTCACCAGTCACTATGACATGAGTGGACTTATGGTACAGTAATGCATGTATGTTTGGCATACAGTGACCCATGTCCCTAGATGGATGGTTTACTTGCCTGGGGAGGACCAAGGAATGGGACTATTTCTCCTGGACTACCTCTGAGTGTGCTATGCTGTGTGCAACTCCAGAAATAGAAAGTTAGAGGCAGAAGCAAAATCTGTGTATTGCAGACAGTCACAGAGTGATGGAGTGAGACTTCGTAAGTCTCAGCAAAATACCCGGGTTTTTTCCCTATTAAATTTTTTGCGCAGGGTAAAATTGAAGCTGTAAGGGGTGGAAAAAAAAAAACCTAAACCAAACCAAAACAAACCAACCCAAAACAAAAAGAGCCATTAAGTACGTAAAGATTTCATGAAATTGGTGGTCTTAGAGAAATTCATATGGTCTTGTGGTGGTAAAATGCCTCTGGAGGTAAATTCTGAAGATCTGCATTTGTGAGAAAACACAGTGTTTCTCGCATATGTGTATACAATATGATATACTTTGGTTCTCTAACAATGTAAACAGCACCACCCCACAAAAACACAAACAAAACCAAAAAAACCCCAAACCACCACCTCTTTCCATTGGAGGAAGCCAATGTGTCCTTCCCTTTTATACTGTAGAGTACTTGACTTTTAGATGTATTTGTAAAAAAGTCCCTTTTTCCATATTCTCTAAAGGTGAACACTACAGGGTAGATGATAATCTTACTGTTTCTTTGCATCTTTTTCTTCTGTATGGAGTCTTCTGAGCAAATGCACCTGCTTTGTGCCTGCAAAATGCAGATGATGAGAGAAAAGCTGGATTTAGAATCAAATCATGATGGAAAAAGAAACTTGACCCTTATACAGCATCCACATTTTCCTAAGCACAGAAACATCTCTTGGTTTCTAGGGCTGATTTTGTAGGAAGCATCATGAGTGCCAAAGAAGATAAAAAGTTTGGACAAAGACAGCTACAGCTAAGTCAAATTGCTTGAGCTATCATCTAGCTGGCCCCATTTGTAGGTGTTTAGAGTATAAGACTGGCTCCTAAACATCATGGCATCCAAGGATTCAGTGAGGTGCTAAATTAACCTTGAAACACACAGTTAATTTTTGCAACAGTAGTGCCTCCCAGTTGAATTTCAAGACGAGACATGGTATACTAAGAATAATTTATATTGTATCATCACATCTTTCACATAAAATATATCACCAATTTTATGTATATTAAAGATATATCAGAATTTCAGTTTTACTTAATCTTGTTAATTAATTCACAAAGTGATTTTTGTTTTTAAGACACAATAACATTTTTTAGGCAAAAGTAAGTGCTGAAGTGGAACACGTTAGCTTGATTTTTTTTTTTCTTACCATCTGCCTTAAGGGATTATGTAATTAAATGTAAAAAAACCCCAAACAAAAACAAACAAACAAAAAACCCAAAACAAGATAAAAACAAATGTATGAGGACAAATGAATTAAAGATTGAGGAAAGTAACTTCCCATATTAGTGTTTTATATTCTGAGGCACAGTATTATACCAGTGAAGCTAACTTTTTTTTAAATTACAGTTTTGTTTCTGAAAGATGTGGTGAAAGCAGATATAATTTATATTCTGTGGACAATTCCAGTTCAAAGTGACTGAAAAGGAATGAAATTGCAGTGCCATTTAAATCAGTGACAAAAAATTCTTCAGTGGAGCTGTGATTTAGTTAGGTATTTTTTTATTATACCTTGGATGAACAGAAGTACATCCATACTTTGAAATTACAAGAGTGTATGTGTTCACTGGAAGCACATTTTTACAGACAAATGCTTAAATCTTAGGTGTGTATTTCGTTTCATTGTTTTTTGGGGGTTTGGGGTTTTTTTTAACTTGTTCTTTCAGTGCGTCTCCATGTGACTTTCCTCAGCATTTTACTTTCTGCTACACCACAAGTTGAAGGCAAGGACCGTAAAACTTTTCATAATCTCTTTGTCTCTTATTGTTCCCTCTTCACACCTCCACACGGGACATACCTTTTTGCAGGATCACCATAAAAAGAGCAGTTATGTTTCTTCATGGCTGCTAAAATAATTAAAACTATTGCAACAGATTTTGATCCATGCAGTTGACTAAACTTTCTCTTGTGCTTGACTTTAAGCACCAGAAAACGGGACTTGTGAATTGAAACAAGAGAAATAGAGAAAGAAAATCAACAAGCAAGGGATTCCCAGAGAAAGAGGAAAGAAGAGTCAGATATGGCTGAAGTAGTTTGACCCTTACAGAAGTTTGGAGGGCAAGGTTGCATGTAGAAGGAGGATTCCTGGAGAGCTGATTCCTGTTTCTTGAGTATGATTATGTGCAGGGAATGATAGGACTGTGTTGTACGCTCCTTTCAAATATACAGACCATGCTACAGAAATATCTGAGTCTGCCCTCTATTTTGTATCCCATAGGAAGATTATTCAGCAAAACCCCACATACTAAATGATTATTTTGTTTATAAGTGGTTATATTTTTATCAATTTACTAGCAAAAAGGAATGTAAAAGCCCTGGCATTTTCAAAGGCTGGAGCACAGATTGTTTTGCTTTGTGATGATGCATTAATCCAAATCACTGCTGCTTTGATAATGATAAAAAATGGACAAACAAAAAGTACACAGTAGAAAACTTGGATTTATTTAAAGCCTTCTGTACAAATAATGATCTTGGAGCACTTTATTCAAGAGTCAGAGAAAAACAAACATTGCCTTGCTCAGCTCAGGGGGAAAAGTTATGATGCAGACATAGACTTATAATACGAAAATAATTTGCTGCACTTCATTATTTTCAAGGAGGAAGAGAACAAGCATGACCTGATGATGATTAGCAGTAAGCAATCACACACAGGCTCCAAGGAATTGGTGATTGCATAAGCTCTTGTACAAAACACATTTTTGGCTGTGAGTTTTTGTGTCTATTGTACACTGGATATTCTTTTCTTTTTTTTTTTTTATGCTAGATCTCCAGATGAAATTTAATTACAAAGCAGCAAGATTTGTACCTAAAGTAGAACTCAATAATATGCTACAGCATTAAAGAGTTTACCATGCTCTGTGGGATAAAAGTTTAACTTTTTGAATTAAAGTTTTCATGAAGTTATAAATGGAAATTTTGAGTCTAGTGAAAACACATAAACAAAGTTGGATGCACTAGACATTGTACATTGATTTATCTTACCTCTCTGTCAAGACTGTGCTCCTTTCGTCAAAGACAGCAGATGCTGAGGCAGAATCTAAAAAATCCATTTGTACATCCTTTGGTCAATTTTTCCACAAATGTGCCAATGATGAACTGCATCAAAATCAAAGACCCAGTTCTGCTAGCCACTGTGCATGGTCACATAAGAGCTTAAAGGTAATAGTGAACTTTTACCTAACAATTCCTTCTAGGTTGGTTTTAGTTCTCCTCATCTGTTTAACAAGCAGGAAGAAAATGCAGCTGTCTCAACACCATTGAGATGGAGCTGAATCCAATGACTTTGGAGCAATAATGGAAATTACTTACTCACATGAGCTCAGCTGTGTAAATACGCAACTTAGAAACAACATTTTAAACAGTTTAGCATCATTCACAGGGAATGGTGAATACTGGTTTTCTACCAGATGTCATATGGAAAAGACAAATTCTTATTGGGTCAAGGCCTGGCTTAAATTAGAATTAATCATTATGGGCAAGGAAGACATGCATTCAGTAATCAGTTCATACCTTTGTTTGCATCAAAACACTCTAGAATGGCTGCTGTAGGCTGAACTGGGATTAGTTTTAGAAAGGAGAAATAGTAATAAATGCTTGGTCTATCTATAGCTTCTTTAGACAGAATCCATTGCTCCATATTTTGCTTTTTTCTTCTTTTTCTTTTTTGACCTTTCTTGCCAGGCTGCCTAAATTTTGAAGGTGATTCTGGAGATCTGAGAAATTCCTAAAAAAGTTTTTTAAGCCATTACTATGCCCCAATATAGGAAGCTAGACTGGTATGCGGGGAAATTACTTTTAACTGGATATCGGGACTAGGCATTCTTAGATGTCTAGTCTTCTTCCCGAGAAATTTCTTTACTTGGCAAATTAGCTCTTTCTGGATTAGGGGTAATTTAGCTGGAAGCATAAGTGGTATCTGAATCTCAAAATTTTCATCTGTCAGTGCTATTTGACCTTTCCAAGAGCCCCTCTATGTTTAGCAGTTGATTTATTTATTTTTTTTTAGTATTCACTGCAGTTTATCCAGGAATTATCATAGGGTGTTTTCAGGTCTTTTTTTTCTTCCTAATTATGAAATATATTTTTTCCTAAATGAACATTTTAATACAATTTTATTTGTTTGGGGATTTTTTTGTGTTTTTTGTTTGTTTGTTTGTTTGTTTCTCCCTCATGTCTATAATGAATGTTCTGCTTTTTTAGATACAGGTTGCTTTAGAATAGACAGCTGTTAAGTTGATAGTCAAACCTAGGAATTACCTGGCTTAAGATATCACTAGTTGTGGAAAGGGAAATTTCCTTAGAAATTTTGATATGAAATTTTCAGGCCTGTGGAATGGAGAGCCTTCTTTCTCATAATGAATCACTGCAGCACATTTCCCACCCCATCCCTCCCTCTTTAATTGTCCTTCCATAAGTGCTTTGATGCTCCATTTCAAAACTCTGAGTCACTTTTAGTCTCTTCATCTACTTAATTATAACATCAAATATCAGATCTTAGGTAACTCACTCACAGTTTGTGTCAAACTCTCTCTACTTTTTTTCAGAAGGTATGTTTATATGAACTCGAGTGAGTTAGATTTTAATGAAAATACCTCCTGCAGCTGGAGTTTGCTGCTGCTCAGCTGAGATACTCTAAAAGTGTGCATATATTCCTTTTCTGTTGTTATGATAGTTGAGCAGCTGAGCCCATTTACATCTTTCGTATGTAAATTCTGGGTTAAGAAGTGCTCTCTTGTCAGCTTCTCATTCTCATATGGGGCCTGAAGCGGGGCCTTCCCATGCGAGTGGCGTGTTGGGCTCACTACGCCACCTAGCCTTCAAACATAATAAATATCTTCTTGGATACCAATCGTTTATAACCTTTGGCTTTGCATCTATTAAATGATCCAATGCTTGGTGTTTGCATTAAGTTCTTTTTGACACAGTTGGAAAATTCATCTTCCTCCCTGACCTCGCAAGCATCTACAGCATCTGTCAACTGTGGAGAGATAAATGACATAGATAGGAATGGCTGTTATTCTAACCAAAGAAAAAGAAAGTGACTGGCATTGAAATCAGGGTGGTGGTTTGAGGGTTTCCCCTCCCCCTTTTTTTTTTTTTTTTTTACAGAAACTTCTTGGCATTTGAAATGCCAATTGGCACTACCTCAGAAATCTAAACACCGTTTCTCCAAGATGTATTTATCAAAAAATGATACAATAAAATCTGTTCTGTTTTACAGTACAGTAGAATCAAGTTGTGGTCTCTCTCGTGCAATCAATATTCCGTTTTGAACTAACTGTTGTTATATAAAAAAAAATCAAATACAAAAATCTATACTGCTTTCCCAAAATTTTTCTTCTCCATTAAACTTTTCAGTGTCAAGTGTTGAAAAAATATCCAAAAGGATACAGATTATAGGAAGCATTGATATATTAGGAACTCCAGATATTTCTAGATTAACAAAATTTATGTTGTAAAATACCTTTTAAAACAAGATGCATTGAAGCAAAAGAACTTTGTTATGTATTTGACTAGTAAGAAGACAAATCTACATAAAAACTTCTACCCCAGTAGAAATCTGTAGATTCTGGAGATAAATGTAATCACCTGTAACTAGATTTTGGTGTTATTTACAGTAGTATACTAGACCTACTTAAATACATGTCATTATTACAGACTTTTAGTTTAGAAAGGTAAAATTTGAAAGCATTTCAAAGTATAGACTTTTACAGTTAATACAGCTTTTTTAGGGTAAATGGACCTATCTATATTCACCATTTTCCTTAGATAAAGCAAATTTTACAGAAGATAGGGAATACCAATGTTAATAGTAACATTAAACCAATTTAATGTTAAAAAATTGTAATGACTCAGTTCACATTTGCCATCTGAAGATATTTACAGTTATTTCCTCCTCAGCTAATGTAACAATCAGTTTAGGATACCTATGTCTTTTGACTACAATATTTATCTGCTTTTGATTAGGCTTTTAGAATTGTAGAATAATGGGTGTTGCAAGAGTTAACACAAATACATCAAACACAACACTTTGTGTTTGACCTTCAATTAAGACCATGGGATGGTAGACTTATATGAGGTCAAGAGAGAGATGTGAAATGAACTTATACAAAATAAATCACTGATAGAGTTTCTGACTGGATGTTTGGACCCACAGAGGTCCTGAAAGAACAAATAACCTGGTAAGCATGTGGGGTTCAGGTTCTAGAAATAAGTCCACAGGAATAATAATAACAATAATGATAATAAATTCTTTTCCATAGGTAAATGCAATAAAGAGACATGTCTTCATGCCAACCGTATCCTGGGCTGTATCAGGAGAAGTGTGGCCAGCAGGTCGAGGGAGGGGATTCTGCCCCTGTACTCTGCTCTGATGAGACCCCACCTGGAGTGCTGTGTCCAGCTGTGGAACCCTCAACACAAGAAGGATATCGACTGGTTGGAGCAAGTCCAGAGGAGGGCACAAAGATGATCATCAGAGGGCTGGAGCACCTCTGCTGCTATGAAGAAAGACTGAAAGAGTTGGTGGTGTTCAGCCTGAAGAAGAGAAAGCTCTGCAGAGACATTATAGAACATTCCAGTACCTGAAGGGGGCCTACAAGAAAGTTGGAGGGAACATTTTACAAGAGTCTGTAGTAGCAGGACAAAGGGTAACAGGTTTAAATTGAAAACAGGGAGATTTGGATTGGATATCAAGAGAAAATTCTTGCCAGAGAGGGTGGTGAAGCACTGGAACAGGTTGCCCAGAGAAGTTGTGGTGTGTGTCCATGGAGGTGTTCAAGGCCAGGCTGGACGAGGCTTTGAGCAACCTGGTCTAGTGGAAGGTGTCCCTGCCCATGGCAGGGGGGTTGGAACTAGATGGTCTTTAAGGTCTTCCAACCCAAACCATTCTGTGATTCTAAGATTATAGATATGAAACATTTGTTTTCAGAAGAGGAATAATAGGACTCTGATGTATTTAGTAACAGAGAGCAGATGTTCTTTCCTTCCTGCTTTTTAGGTGGGCAAGCAATTGCCCACTTTCTTTATTAATCTCAAATGACTGATTAAGAAACATTCTACCTAAGTGGTTTTGGCAGTCATTGTCCTGGCTGGAACATCTAATAATTATGGTTCTATAAATCTTTATATTTCACCTATTACGTCTTGAGTGAGGTTGCTATCCTCTCTTAATTCTTGTCTATCCAAACCTATTATGAAGGGAACATAAAATAAATTAATAGTTTTTATTTTTTTACTTTAATTCTACTTTAAACACAACTGTCAAAAATATGACAAGAATTCATTAATCCTTTTTTTTAAAACAAATCTATTAATGGCTTCCTAAACTCTTCCATTCCTTGATATACATTGTTTTAACTACTCATAAATAAGTCATGGTACAATAACTACCTTTAAATTCTTTTGTAGTGTTCCTGGTTACATATATTCTCCTTCCTAATTATATGCAGAGTTCATTATGTGTCTATATTGTTATCCAACAGAAGAGGAGATCAAACCAACCTACTCCTTGTTCTGGAAGGATTGGACTCATTTCCACATACGTTTTGAGAGAGTCTGATATGATCAACTCGCAACAGCCAGTATCTTCCTTCTGCATGTCCAAGTAGAAATATTGTCCTCGTATTGCGTATTAAAAAGGCATATATATGGACCACTGAAGTTCTCAAATTTTTCTCTGATTTTATTATCATCCCTCACTCAGGGTTTCCTGGAATAAATTATTAGGGTCTCAGTTAATTGCAGCAACTGAGAGTTGAAGCTATTAACAAGCCTTTGGCAAATAGCTGGGCATTAGTATTTATTACAGACACAGATGCATGAGAGGTGCAATCAATTTTGTCTTTGTTGGATTTCAACTTCAGTGAATTGTTCATTGATTTTGGAATTTGAGAGGATTCTAGGAAACTATTAAACAAATGGGCAATTTTGGGAACCATTTTATAACAAATACGACAGTATAGACAATAGATGTCACACCATTTAAAAAAAAGGTCCTTTTCTGCTTCACTTGGTGCACACCATCTTCCACCTCATTACTTATTAGCCCACGGCAAATTGTGTTCTTTAGACAATTTCTCTCTTAGGTATAAATGAGAATCAACAGAAACATGGAAACATCTAATATACATTTTTTTGTTTGGTCATCATTATTTTTCTTCCCATTAATACTCTTATTTTAAAATTTTGGTTTTAATATTGTGTTGTGACTTATCTATCTGGTGAGTTAGAATTATGGAAGCCAAATCAATTTTAAAATATCCTTTTCTTCTTGTGTTTTGGAGACTAAGGTTTTTTTGTGGTTGTTTGGTTTTGTTTTCTTTTTTTTTTTAATCTGAAATATATGGAATTATTTGCCTAATTTCATGGATTTACACAATTAGTTTACCCAAGGTACATCTTCTGAGCTTTGTGTGAGATGCATTTGTATAATTTTGGTAACAATGTGAAGATATATAGTTTCTCAGGATCTTGAATTTATAAAATTCATAACTCTTAGAAACAAACCCAGAACTCCCTCAAACAAAATTTCCAAAATGCATTGAAACAATGCATGAAAGACTGATGTATATAAACATCTTTTACCGACCGTATTTCATACATTTTGATAATGTCACATTATTATTCATCAAACATTTGACTATATTCTATTCAATATTTGTCATGGTGTATCATTTAGAAGGTATCAATTTTCTCTTCTGTGGCTGTTTACTGTTTCTTGGCCATGAAAGTGTATATGTATTACTGCATAAAATTTTTTTGCAACAGTACAGGAAAATAAGGAGAAATATTTTAAAATAGGATTCATTTTTCCCTCCGAGGATGTAGAATTTCCAGTCCTAAAATTTTTTATCTTTTACTGGCAGCAGAGTGTATCTGTCTATTTTAACATTCTAAAATATCTATTCTGAAAAAAAATATGTCTTCAAATGCAAATCTATGTATTTTTCCCAAGATAATGGTGGGATTTTTTTTTCTTGTGCACTAATCTATATAAATTTTAATATTATTGTCTTTCAAGACTGTTTTTTTCAAATAGAAACTGTATAGAAATCAGTTTATTTTATTTTTTTAAATTTTAACACATAAAATTTCTTCTTTTGCCAACGATCATCTCATATAGCTTTTATTTTCTTATGAGGCAGTGTTTTTGTTTAAAAAAAGAATTTTTGATAATTTTTTCTTAAAACCAGTCCTTGGTATTTGAACTGATATATTGAAATATAGGACTATAGATTGTCATTATTCTGTCTGTATTTGTTCAGATACTATAGTACCTTCTTATCAAACAAATTTATTGTCTTCACTGATTCTTTTCACTTTAGTGCTAATACAATTACAGCATTCTCACATTTAGATCAGCCATATTTTTAGCAATTGTATGCTAGCTGAGCATAACCTTTTAATTTCATTTTCTTAGCCCACTCTTATTTCAGAGAAAATTTATTCTCAGATAGAAAACTTACCATCCTTTCCTATCAATCACTCTTCATGCAACTTTATTTTTCCCCAAGATTTTGGGATTCTTTTTATTAACAGCTTTAAAAGATGCATTTAAAAACATTTTGCTATTTTGAATAGAATCAACACCCTAGTTTGAAATAATCTGACACATGCTTTTTGTCCCATGCTGAAGATGGTAAGTAGATATTTTTATTCATAATCTGTTTAAACACAATTCTTCAATAGGTATCAATTTCTTCCTTATGTGTCTAGTCTCAGACTAGTAGCAGAAATACATTGCTGGTTATAGAATAAGGATAACAAAAGCTGTCACGGCACATCCCTTCCTATTATAAAATTGTGCAACATTACCTGCTGTTAACACTTGAGTCTGAAGCCACCTTGCCCACTGTTGTGATAAATACTTACATTGTTTTCTTACCTACTCTACATAAAACTGTTGTAGACTCATGTACTGACACTGGTTGGTATAAATAAAGTTTTTTAAAAAAGAAAAGTTTTAGAATTTTAAGTGTCCTAGGAGACCTTTAATGTTCCCCCTTAATCATAGTCTCTCCTTTCCACTTGGCTGCTTGTCCTGGTTGTTGCCTTTGCCTTTTGCTCTGTATGGAACACGCCATTTTAATGTTTTCTGGTTATGAGGCTTCTGACACAGGACCTGTTGTCAAGTCAGGAGAGATCCTATGCTGGGTTAATTTATCTCTTTAGGCTCTTTTACCTCAAAATAAAGTTTCAGCCTTCAGGAATTTTTATTTATTAACAAACTTCTGTGTCATAGCCTCTAGTTTTATCACAAGGCTAATATCTATATGGAACCACCAGCAACAGATTTTATTAGATTAACTGAGCACTTCATTGACTGTTTTCAAATGTGAGGGAGGAAAAATCTTGAAAAATTAGTGCTCCCTGTACTTAAAATATAACATTTCATATCCTAATGGTTTCCATTAAGTGATCTATGTTTTCACAGCAGTGGAGGCAGGCAATACTCCTTTAAACATATGCTAGATGATTGTATATTAAAAATTAGTTCTTTCCCCTTTGTTACAGTTTTCTTGACAGGATCTCAAATATTCACTTTCGGAGAATTCCATTTTTTATTTCAACTGAAAATCCCTTTAGATTTCCATTGGATTTTTTTTTGCCTGCTGTTATACACATGTCACTTTCTAATAGCAAATAATATTTCTGTTTCCATTTGATCTAATTTCTTGATGTGGGTAATTTCCACCTTTGTATTTGGGATTTATTTTTTTTTTTCAGTTTTTCCCATGGAGCTGTGGCTCCTTTAGGGGTTGATCAGATTCCTCTGAGATTTATACACATTAGTTTTCCTTATTTACGTTCTGCAGAGGTCTGAGAAGCACACCCTGAATCTATGTTTTCTGTGCAGGAAATGGGAGCATCATTGGCATATTGCACCTGAGAGTTTCTTTAAGCCATTTCCAGCTTCAATCAGTCTATCAGCAAGTTCTTCTACCTTTCTAATTCTGTCAGTTTCTAGAAGGAGATTCAGGCCTCAGATGTCATTTATTTTATTTAAGGTAAAGAATCTCTAATATCCAT
Organism: Eurypyga helias; assembly: GCF_000690775.1. Classification (NCBI taxonomy): domain Eukaryota; kingdom Metazoa; phylum Chordata; class Aves; order Eurypygiformes; family Eurypygidae; genus Eurypyga; species Eurypyga helias. Next base: position 58,607 of record NW_010253464.1, read on the forward strand.
CTTTGTGACAGAAATTTTCATGTTCAATGCCAAGGTTATTCTTGGTGATGATGTGTGTTATCAAGCTGACTGTAGAGACTGTTCCAGTTCCTCGTTTCACTGCCTAAAAGGAAGTATATGGTTTGGGTTTGGTTTCTTTTTAACTAAATTGCTATACTTGGTCTTGGGGGTCTCCAGATACTTTTTAGTCAGGAGTCTCAGGTCTCCTAAGAACTAAACTGTGGATAGGGACACGCTTTTTCTCTGCCAAATCCAGGACTGTGTTATTGCTCCCCTCCACTGAAGTGGAAGTGGACCACTGGACCAAGGTTACCTCTCTGGGGCTTAGGTCCTTTCACTAAATGGAGAAAGTGTGTTTTACTCCAGATAAGTAAAATGAGAGCTGATTTTTAAAGAAACTTGGGGTGATTGTAAAAGGCCACCACAACACAATATTATTATTACATGACATCATTTGAATCCTAAATAGTTTAGAAAAGAAAAGGAACACAGGAAGGGAAAATGCTCTTGCTTCTTCTGGGCAAAGTACTCTACTTTTACATTCTCCTGGTAACGGCAAAAACCAAGAAACCTGTTTCTGCTTCTTCTAGACTTTTGATGAATTCTTTGAGGAAGACTGTAAAACATCTCCTGTATCATGCTTTTAAACCTTTTCATGGTTTCTTCAAGGAAAATGTGTGTGCTCATTGACACTGCCTGGGCTATCCTTGCTTGAGATATCTGCACAAGCCAAGGAAACAAGAGACAATTAGCCCTAAAAGGTCATGGGTCAGGCCCCGGTGGGAAGACATCTCCCCTGCTCCAAGGATCACCATCTGCAACTTCAGCAGCCATTCTATTTTAATTCCTAGTCCTCATCAAAGACTCTGAGTCATGCAAGTGCTAAGCCTAGGGGGTGTACCGAAGGAGGGATGTTCTGCTCAAAACTCCTGTACATACAGACAAGTTTCAGTGAGCTCACTCAGGGAGAAAATGAGGACTAGTCCCTGGCCACACCTAATGCTGTTAGTTAAACAAGTGTGATCATCCCTGAATGAAAGGATGAAAATTGTTTTGCTTGAGGAAAAACAGTATTGAATTCAGCTGTGAAATACTACACACCAAATTGACTACAACATTCACTACAGTTAAGTCTGAAGTTTAACTGTATAACAGCTGTATTACAGTCCAAGAGGGAATTTAAGAAGCCTTTTAAACAAGAAAGAACATAGTAGGTTTGATACTGTTATGATGTTCTCATACAAAGTAAAAATATCAATAAATAAAACCTGAGATACAAAATTTATTTTCTGTTTAATTTGTTGCCTGCAGGAAAATATATGGTATTTCTGTGTCTGAACTGGTGCAAGTCCATGTGCTTCTACTGTGTTCTGTCAATCTGCAATGGCTGAAAATTTGGTCGAGCATTTTATTGACTTTCCAACAGAGGGAAAAAAATCGGCAATGTAATTAAATCCAGTTGCTCAAATAGTAAGTCAGGCTGATTCAGTGACTCAGAATTCAGAATTTATAACACTTGAATGACACAACTAAGTCCAGTAAAGCAAGAAATCAGCACCAAGACAACATAAGTAAACACTATATATTTTTGGAACTTAATAAATTTTGGTGTTATAAAAAAGAATCTCAAATACATCTACTGAAACTTTATTTCATTGTTAAGTAAAGAAAAAAGAGAATAAAACATCTGTGAACTGATCTGATTCAGACTGAACTGATGAACAGAAGCTTATGCTTCCTTGTTGCTGCAATTGTACCTTGGTCCTGACAGTTCTTAGATGATTGATCAGATTATTAAATAATGGCTTAAGTCATGATCTTTAGCTCTACTGAAAAATATCAGTATTAAAAAAAAACCCCTGACTCAGGACACCAGGAGTGTGAAAATGGCCAAAAGTAATTTTTACAGTAAATAAGACTGTAAATCTTGCTTTGACTTAATTTTTTTCACTTCTTTCCATTTCCAGTGTGAATGTCTACATCTGTATTTATTTGCATAAAGCTCTTTCAAACCCCTGCACTTTCTCAGAGCAACTATTACTGGAAGATTCAAGAGAGACTGAATTACACAGTTTTCAGTAAGGAGCTCCTTCCCACTTCTCTCCAGTCCCATCTCGTTTTAGTTCCTTAATTATTTTCCTCCCCTTCATCTGTCCATCAGATGGATCACCCTCCATTACTAACTACTAGTACTTGCCTCAGAGGAAAACTGTGCAACAGACTGTGGAAACTCTCCTCCTAAAGAAGTTCAGAATCTCAGAGAATAGGAGTGACAGCATGTAGGAGATAGGCAGGGATAGCAACCTTCATCCCAGACTTGGAACAAACTGACCTGTGTGTGGGACCAAAGCCATGCCGTAACAGTATCCATGACTGGATGTGGTCTCTCTCCACTCCACACACAGGGAAGTGCCAGGATCCTCTCCTCCAGGTGAGGAGGAGGGACTTGGGCAATACTAGGGACTTGGCAGTTTGAGGCCTCAAGGGAAGTAATGCCAGGCAAATGTGTAGCTTACGGTAGAGTTAAGTCCTGGTTTGTGGAGGTGGAAAGAGGTGGAAAGAGGCAGAGAACATAGACGGTTTATTATTCAGGAAGACTAAAACGTAGGGAGATACGTTCAAAGATATACGGACATAAAGATTTGGGAGATTAAGATTTGTAACTGAATATTGTCCTCAATGGACCTTTGGCATGGACAGTGGGTGACTCACTACTATGTTTTCCTTTTTAAAAAATATCAAGCCAGCTGAACACACCCTTCCCTCCACCCCCACCCCCAACCATTTAATGAAGATAATGCTTAGAACTTCACCCTTTACAGATGCCATCACCTTGTTTTACCTCTGAAGATCTTGATGCATCTTTTCCCCCTCAGTACCTATAGTCTCCTTCTATATATGAAGAAATTCTTTAGTCTTGTCCAAGGTTTTTCACAAAAGACAGTATGAAAGAGTAGAAAAATCTCTTGTTGCTGCCCTTTTTCTTATTTCTATTCCTATATGCCCCACAAGAGATTTGGAGTGAAGCTGAGCTTACAAAAGAAATCTGAATGTATGTCGTTCCCCAAAAGGCAAGGAAATAGAAAGAAAAAATTTCTTTAATAGAGTAGAAAGGTAGTTAAGGGGCCAGAGTTTCTTTCATCATTAGAAGACTACTTCTAACAAAGACTACATCGACAAATTAATATTGTAGTTACTAAACCGATCTTTCAAATTATTATCGCTACAGATAAATATTGAGGAATTATAAATAAGACTTTATTGCCTCTCTGGGGAAGTCTGGAAGGAGGAGGTATTACATAAAGGGTGACATGGTAGGTACTTCAACCAGTCCTTTGTATTTAGGACATTATTTCATGTGGGACCTAGCCTTACTCCCTGACAGTTATATAAAACTGCTGACTCTTCCTTAAAATGCTATCTGTGTAGGTTTTATGTTGTATGACATAGGCCAGGTGTTTGCTTTGTTTTCCATGTAAAAGCTAGTTTCAACTCTATGTTCATTTTTGTTTCTCTACTTTCAACATTACACCAAGGATGGAAGTTTAAAAGTCACTTACCATAAACCAGGATTCAATATTTAGAGAAGTTATGGGTAAATGTGACCTATATTTCACTGCTTGAACATCTGCATCTCTTCCATATGAAGAGAACACTTTTGTTCAATAAGAAATGCTTATGCTGATTCTCAGAAGAGACATGGCTATAAAAGTGTAAAACTATTCGGGTCCTTCATGATTTACTCTACCAATAATTTTCTCAGTACATTACAGAACTAGATACAGCTGTAATATAATGCACATATGATCTGTGTTTAAATGAGAAAACCTGAAGCGAGTAGCTTACCATATTCTATACCACAAACCATCTTGCAATACTAGAATCTCCTCTGAGACAATCTTAGACAAGAGCAAGACATAAATTTCGTACATTCTAACACTCCTCCTCTCTTGGGATTTGTCAAGAATCACTTTCTTCACCTCCTGATGTGGAACACAGCAGGTATTTGACTGTGCACACAACAGTTTCAGAGAAGAAATTAAGATTAACACATTGTTCAGAATGAAATGAAAGCTTTCATAAGCTTAATGTAAACACTCAACAGGGTTAAGACAATTTGGCTAATGGTGTACATTTGTGAAAGGCTTTATTGCATGTTTAATGGTGGCAAGACTACTGCTTTTATGTAAGTGAATGTCCTGTAACAAGCAAAACAATGTTCCCTTAAGAGAATGGCAAATAAACCTTGATTTTCCCATGGTTACTCTTGTTTTTACATAAATGTTATTCTATTGCATCAATGGATATCTAGATGTTAAAACTGATGCACAAGGGAAGAATTAATTCAAAAAAATATCTGAGGTCAAGGAAAATATATTGCCTAAGATACTTCTTGCCAAACTTTCGTTAAATCAGATGCCCTGTTTTCCATAGGAAAAAAATTTAACTTTGCTTAGTTTGTTGAAGTTTTTAAGAGCACAAACTAAGGTGGTCAGGCCGCAGGGCCCTATTAAATACCATTTAGACAAATCACATATTCATCATGTTTGACATGACTTTCATAAATACAATTATTCTGGTACTTAGCAACTTAGTCATCAATTTGCAGGAAAGTTATATGCCGAATTTCGTGGTTACTTGTATGTGGAATTACTACAATAGGGCAGTCAGACAAGGTAAGTAATATTCAGTTCAACAAGGAGAATTGCAAAGTTCTGCACCTGGGGATGAACAGCCCAGTGCACAAATATGTGCTGTGGTACACCCAGCTGGAAAGCAGCTTGGCAGAAAAGGATCTGGGGATCCTGGTGGACACAAAAAACATGAGCCAGCAATGTGACCTTGCAGCTAAGAATGTGATCTGTATCCTGGGTTGCATGAGACAAAGTGTTGCCAGCAAGTTGAGCAACATGATCCTTCCATTCTACTCACCACTCAGGCCATACCTTCAGCCTGGAGAAGAGAAGGCTCAGGATGGTCTTATCAATGTAAATACCTGAAGGCAAAGTGCAATGGTACAATGAGGACAGAGCCAGGTTCTTTTCAGTGGCGCCCAGTGACAGGATCAGAGGCAACGGGCACGAACTGAAGCACAGGAGGTTCCTTCTGAATGTCAGGACAATTTTGCTGTGGGGATGACCGAGCACTGGCAAAGGTTGCCCCAGGAGATTGTGGAGTCTTCATCCTTGGAGATATTGACAATGCAGCTGGAAACAGTCCTGGGCCACCATCTGTAGATCACTCTACTTGAGCAGGGTGCTTGGACCAGATGTCCTCCAGAGGTCCCTTCCAACCTCAAACATTCTGGGATTCTGTACCTGCACGCATAAGAGTGTCTGAGATCATATGTGCACTCCCTGTATCTGTACAGAGGGTGTTTGCGTTTCTGTACAGCAAAGTTATCTTAAGTTAAAACTCAACATCATAGCACTTACTGTGACAATACAGACTTCATTATTTTGGGTTTTGTCTGACAGATTTTCCCTGTTGTCTCATGAAAATATTATAAACTTGTAACAGTACACATATATTTATCTGGTTTTATCTGCTAAGAATAATATTTAGATGACTGGGAAATAATCTACTGGTCTGACAGAGACTGAATACCTTGATACAGAGTTTGCATTCTTTGATACAGAAAGATAAATTACAGATGTTTATTGTCACTTTAATACCTTTTCATGAAAGCACAAATAAGGTGACCAATAAAAATAAATAAATAACTAGATCAAGCTTTCAATTATAAACTGGACTCCCCCCTGGCTGAATTTAATATACTGTTGGCCCCTTGTCTTTCTCTATTGGCGTTGTCATTACAGTTAAATGTATATATTTTATATTTTGGGGGAAGGATAGAGGTGTAGAAAAATGTTTTGCTTACTTGCAATGTACAGGAAATTTTTAAATCCAACATAATTTAAAATATTTCTGCCTCATCTTCTTTCAGACAGGAATAGTCTTTGCTATCTATGTTAAATATGTACATTGCCTTATTAATGTTACTATTTTCCTAAGTGTTTAGCTAATCAGTATATTCAAATCCTATACATAGTTTTAGGTTTTTTGCATGAAATCTTCTGCCATTGATTCTTCCTATATCACTTTCCCACCCTTTAACTTGTGACACATGTGTAATGTCATTGAAATAGTTACATTTTGGCTAGACAATGACCATAGCATTTTAGTGAAAATAAATGAGGGGAGGAGAAGAAAAAAGGTGATCTTTTAAGTATAGGGCTGGAGATAGGAAAACAAGTTATAAACTGGGAATTGGAGAGGCAAGTGGACAGAAAAGTGCAAGTGAAGCGGCATTTGCGTTTGAAGTGAAGTTTAATCTCAGGCAGACCCAGAAGTGTAAACAGCACATGGCAGGTACAGTATGTCTGGAAGACTCTGCACTGTGGCTCCAGGTTTGATGGCAGAAGTACCAGCAAAGCACGTACAAACCAGTAATTGCTTTCAGGGGCTCTGTTTTTTATGAGTCATCTGAGAAAGGATGAGCAACATCTGAAGGTAACCACAAAATGAACATCTTAAAAGTCATAACAGTCTGGCTTGTGCCATTTGTCCTCTTTGTTACTGTCTGTCAGGTGTGTAGATTAATGTAACGTTATTTCCTTCTCTTGTTGCAGTCTTTTGCTATGGTAGTAAAGTATCAGAATTTGAATGTCTCGCATGTCCTTGGAGTACAGGAACATTTGACATTTTCCATTTTAGTACCTACCTCTGACTTCTCCAGAAATGAGTATGGCTGTAAATGTTGATGTGTGGAATGAGTAACCAACCAAAATTAAGAATATTATAAAGGTCAAGGTAATTTACCATTACCATTCTCAGAATTCTGTATTCTAGCCACTAAACACCAACACGAAGTCTGCAGTAAAAATAAGGTAAGTGCACACAGGTCTTTGTGTTGGTTCTGGTTTTAGTGTTTTGGTGTTTTTTTCAGAAGATAGTGACAATAGTAACAAACAAATGAAAAATACGCCATTTTCTTTACAAAGCACAGATATCAATTGAATGGTGTTTGTGCTACAAAATAGCTTCCATTTACTGTGCATCTGAAATGACTTTCAGAAAGAGAACATAACTGAATAAGGTCCACGGAAAACAAAAGCTATAAAACCCAAGACTAATAAACCAAAACTGCTCTTCATAGCGTTTCATTTTAATATTGTGCAGGTTTTTCCCTTTTTTTATCTTATACACATCAAAATGGAAAATCAACTGCAACTGAACCATTCTGAAGAGAAATGGAAATATGACATTTGTCAATCCAGCTCAAAATGGTTGCAAAGAATTTATGCATGTTCTCATAAAACACAGCTGTGATATTGCTGTAATTTGAGTTGAATACACACTGTAATTTTAATGACAAAATGCTTCTGTTGTGTAAAGCTTGCACAAAAACATAATTATGTCTAATGTTTTGATCTCATCAAACTGGAAAAAACTGCTAGTCAACCCAGGACATATGTTTCTATTATTAAATGTAATCCATTTGCACATCAGTTACACCTCTGTTAGCTCACTGAACATTGCAAAAATATAAGCCCTGAATTCCTGGGGACAGACACTGTTAGAAAAGAAAGTAATTGATCAGCACATAGGACTGGAGAAAGCCATTATGTAAAAGCATTTCAGTACAAAATAAAAAGCCTAATGTAGACAGGACACATGTCATTGGTGCAGCTCCTTTGAAATTTTCCTGAACAGGAGTTCATGGCTATCATCTCCAGTCTAGCAAGCTGTGATCTCAGATTGCGCAGAAAAAAAGAAAATAAAGACAGCCTATCCATCCCTTACAATTAGCTTGCCAGATATTTTCCATATTAAAATATCTGTGCCAAACTGACTTTCTTAAAGAAAAATAACGACTTAAGAAAGATGATACCATCTTGAGCTGTGCATATAAATAGTTATTTTAAGCTTTTTAAAAAATATTTATTTTTATTAAAAAAATCCCAAACTTTAATCAAAGACTATAATTATCCTTTTAATTTAGCAAATTGCTAATAAGGATACAATAAGTAGTTTGGGATTTGCAGTTATAAAATGGCATATTTATTTTGAATCTTATTTTGATTATTTTGAAATCATTCAGGTTCAGTTGCAAGTTTTTACCAAGATCATCTTTGTAAGGCTTTATTTGATTGAGTTATGTCAAAATTTGAGAGAAAGAATTAAAAATGTTGAAGTATTGTTAAAACATATTCTACTTTGTTGTGGGTGTTTTGCTGTAAAGAAAATATATCTTGTGTTGTCTACATAATTTTACTGTAAAGAAGTGTTATCAAAATAGGCAATGTGTATTGGTGAGAAAGTAATCACAAACGAAAGCCTAAATTCAATTCAGAAGCAGATTGCCCTACCAGTCAAACATAAAAAATATTTTTAGAGATAGTGTTTAGTTTTGTGCTTCATTTTTCCCACTTTCTTTTCTCCTTCCTCTGGCTGAAATGCTCTTTGCTCTGGGGACATCTTGGCATCCTTTTATTGGTTAACAGATGTAATTTTTACATCGAAGGTGCAGGATCAGATATTCTGAAGGTAGGTCCCATCAGTGACTAAAAACCAACATGAGTATAATTTGTGTCATTGGTTATTAATTGTTCTTAGTATCTGCAGTATCTTTATATACATATTTATTTTTTCATTAATTGAATATCATTTGTTTAAATTTAATTATATTTAGAAAAATATAGAAAGACTCATTAAATCATTAAGTTTTAGGTTAATGGAGATTCCCCTTGTTCCTCTAGACTCGGCCAGGAGACATGTTTCTCTAAAGCCTCAGCACATCCTCACGCTGTAAAACTCCTTGTTTTATAAGATTAATAATCCTAGTGTTACCCCTCTGCATGGGTTTCTTTGTAACAAGATCCCTTGAGTAATTTGCAGAGGTGGGGGGTTTCAAGGGCATCCTGAAAAATCTTCAGAAAAGCAGAAGTATAGGAACACACTGCCAATCCTTCTTTGTAAAGTCATGTCCATCTGCTCTACTATATTCTGGAAGATAAACCTTAACTGGTAAGTGAGGTTTATGATGCAGAAGGCCCCAGTCCAGATTCATCTGACATTCCCTTGTACACCAAGATTACATAGTCTACACTTGATAAAGGATCCAGTACCTACTGACTTACAAAATACCATAAAGACATAAAAATATTACGTTTTCATTAATGAAGAATTTTCTGATAGCAATTCTTTGTTTAAACTGCTCTTTTTGGAGGTAATCAATAAAGAACTAAAATAAATTTAGAGATTCAATTATATAAGTAGTAACAGGATTTCAGTTACCTGCAGAAAGGATCACACAGTGGCAATTCTTTCTCAATGTCCCTTGATAAATACTGTGTTAGATTTTTTAATACAAATCTTATTTGCACATAGTATGGAATGAATGTCTTTTGCTTATGACAAGATTGGACTTTCCTGGAATAATGAAGAGGTTATATTTCTTCTTCTGAAAGTGGGACAAATCATGATATAGGTTTTTAATATTTTTTTTTCTTTTTAGACCTTCATATTCTCAAATAAAACTAGAAGAAAATTAAAAATATATATTTCTGACATTTTCTTATATCTCAGATGTTCAAATATGGTAACTGTATTTCTGAAGTCAGCATATATCATTTTCTGCTTAAGATGCACAGAGGATCTGGGAGATAACTGTTCAGAAATGGATTTTTCATTTCTTTTATTTAAAACCCTGATAGGCTCTTCTTTTTTTGACAGACTTGCTAATGGCTTCTTGGGTGCTAAAAAAAAAGGAAAATTCTAACTTTTAATATCATCTATACTTACTGAAGGTTGCCATAATCCACTTTTTTTTCTGCCTGGAATATGCTGTGCTTATCATAATAGCACTGTGATATTTAAGAATGTTATCCTTGCCAACTTGTGGATGAGCCTTGCTAAAAATAAAGTCTTTGTTTTGCTGACACGAAAGAAAAAGAGAAGAAATTGTAAGAAACTGGGGAAGGAGTGGTGGAGTTTGGTGAGGGAGGACACGTTTCAAGCTCTTTACCATTTTAAGAGGGTCTCCTTTACCTCTGCAACGTGTGTCCCAGAAGATGGTAGAGAGTGATCTAATCTGGATTTATTGCTAAAATATGTGGTTAAAGAAGCCTGAAAAGGAGGACTGTACACAGCAAGAGGAGCACACTGCACAGAGGAGAAAGAGTCCCCTTCTACTCTGAGAAGGGCATGGGAACTAATCTCTAGTCCTCCTTTAACTACATCTTGCTGTCCATGAAGACACCAAATCAAAGTATTTGTTGTATAGTCTCTCCCCTACAAAGCTAGACACTGAGAATAGAAGTAATTTAAACTAATTATTTGTCTGAAAGTTCTCATTTTAATCAAAGTAAGTTATTACTTACTATCAATGACTGAGAGAGCCTAGAGGAATGAAAGAGAGGGACCTCCGCAGTGCAATTATTCCCATCCTCTAGGGACCAATTCAGACCACATAACACAAATATCTCTCTTAAAATGGGATGAATAGCTCTCCAGAGATGCCCCTCGTTCTCTCCACTGACTGTAAAGGAAGCAATAGACACTTAGCACTGATGAGAGAAAGACACTGGATGGCTAGACAGATTTAGGTAAAATTAATTCCCTTCTGAATTTCTCATATTATTGACACTGACAAAGTCAGGGTAATAAAATAGAATTAATCTACTACTTTAATTTACAGGTAAAGAAATGTTCTATCCAACACTACTGATAAACGTAAGAATATGTGCTGTAGAACTTCATTTGTCTATAAAAAATACAAATAAATTACAATGGTAATAATTTCTAACATAGTAACATAATTTAAAGTACAACAAATGTTTGTGCACTGATCTGAGATTCGTGAGAGTTTAAGTTGGTTTACTTCTCTTTGTCTCAACTTCCCTCTACTTAATAACTTTTTCATTATCTAGCAGCAGAAACATTACCAAAAAGAGCAATGGGGATGATCAAAGCTTTGGAGTACTTTCCATACTAGGAGAGATTAAAATGACTAGTACTCTCCAACCTGAGGGACAGCTATGAAGACGACAGTAATGACAAACATGGACAAGTAAGTGAGAAATAGCACATTGCTTCCTTTGCTTAAATGACTTGGGGGGATAGATTGAGATCATTAGGGGAAAAGTTTGAAATAGAAGAAAGGAATAATGCTTAATTCCACCTTGAGACAGTAGACATCTTTGCAACAGGGTGTTGCAAATGACAGAAGTTTATATGGACTCAGAAAGTATTTAGATCTATCAAAGTCTATCAGATATATATTCTCTTCCACAATAAGTCCCTGAATGGCTCATTGTCAAAAGCTTTTGTGATGTTTCAGGCAAAATATCACAGTATGGTTGCCCTATTCATGTGTGTTTTCCTAGGACAGAGAAAAGTTGCTCAGCCAGTTAGAGCTTTACCTGCTTTGATTCAGCCTAATTGTTTAGATATCCATAAAGCACTCTAAGTCTCAAATGTAAAGGCCCATAACATTTTGACTGTGTTATAATTATAAACTTAGACTATTATCTTTATTCACTGAAGCTGTGAAAATGTTTTAAAGACAAGCTACATTCCACTGGTATCTAACAACTGACTATGGCTTGCAGTGAAATATCATTGTTTTTTCTTTATTTTTGTTTCTTTTCAAAATCATATACTTCAGTTTCTTTGAAATCAGGCAACCTAGATATATTTACCCTACAAGACAGTATCTTCACTCACACTTTTGTCATGAGTGTTTATTCTTCCTTATTGTTTTATTTTCAATAAATAATGTCAGTTCGGCTCCCTGCCAACATGCTGTTAAAAACTTAATTTGACAACAATGTTACTAGCATGCTGGAGACATGATAAATGGGATATACTTAATGCTTGACTATAGCCCCATGACAGAAAAAAGACAACTATTTTTCAGGTCACTAATATACAATGGATCTGGAAGAAAAATCCTGGAAGACATTACTGCAATGGACTTGTAAAACTTTGGTCTTGATCTTTGACAGCTCTCATTGAAATCAAACTTCCTTCAGATTCACATTATGCATCAGTAGTTCAATGCTAAATATTTATATTGCAAGATGTGTGGGAACACTAGTGGCAGATCACAATTATAATTCAAAAATTCCTTTGGGGCCATGATCAATTGATTTTATGCTGTTTATTATGTCTGGGGTATCCTTCGTACCACTTGAACCACAGAAAGTGGTAATTTTCAGTTTGGCTATTCAGAACTGACTGGTTGTTTTTCTCCTGTAATTGAATGTGGTCATCCCTGAAACCTCCAACCAATTTCACAAGGTTCTATTTTATGAGTATATAGGCAAACTTGTTTAATTTAAAAAAAATGTACTAAACAAAACCGCAATTTCTTCCATGCTGGTGCTGATAGACTTGGGGGATTTCAACAGTTGTCCCAAAGCTTTTCACATGGAAACAAATACTTCCCTTTGATCTCTTTTTTCAGCTACTGGCAGTTACTCTAATATCATAGGCATCCCTGCAAAAAATATTTGTAAGTCAAATTTAAATATCTGCTATTTTGTCTGAAATAATCACCCCAGGTTCTCTATACTGTGAGTGGAGGGTAGTCATACCAGAGCTTGACTCACAGGCTTCTAAATAAGTCAGATGCATTGACTTCAAAGTTTTTTTACTTCTCTCTCTTGTATCCAAAGAAACTTTCACCAAGATCGGATTTTTCTTTCATGGTCTTTCAAAGTCAGGTGACACAAATCTCACTTTTAAAAATGCAACAGCTAAATCAAAATAACCAAACATTTAGATCTCAGCTGCTATGTGTACTTAGAGGTGCTAGTTTATTTGGTATGAGCACTTCAGTATATGAGCACTTTGGTATAAGCCCCCTCAGCACTAGTTACTAGGTGCTTACTGTACAACAAATCCTTTCTTTCTGAAGCTGGAAATTCCTCGTCATTCTTCGTAGTCTGGAACTGTCCCAAACCCTGGGTATCATTACCAATAATGTAGCTGGTTTTGAAACAACCTCCTATTTGTCTGACTTAGAGCAAACATGTTCTTCACTGACCAGAAATGGTTTTAGTGGCTAGAAAATTGATCTGTTGTTTTGTTTCATATAATACACAAATAACCCTAGAAACTGCTCAGCCCTTCCAAAATGTTGAAGCATGGGGAGAAAACAGCAAGACTCAGACATTTTGCTTGCCCTTAGTGGACAAGTAACTACACCCAGGATCACACTGACTGCTCTTTTAGGATGTATGCTAACCTCTAACATATTCCTGTGAACATTTTGTCTTCCCATTTTTTAACATGGTGATAATCAGAACAAATTGATTTTGTTTCTCAGATTGCTAAAATCCTCCCAACACTTTCTTCAGTGCCAGTGCTGAATAAATCATTGTAATGTTCCCCTGAAGTGAATTGAAAATTAATTTACACAGCTAAGATGATCCTCCTAATAACAGGGTACATGGAATGGGGAAATTGGAAATCATTACCCAGCAAACATTATCTGCATTATTTTTGTAGCTGCTTTAGATTGCATTGTAATAGAAAATTAGGAGACTGACTGTGAAGAAGTTTAAGAGGGTCCCCTGAAGAGCTTCTGCTTTAAAATTGATTCTTTAAGAAAGCATTAAAAAGCTATTGGAATTGATTGCCTGCTAATATAAAGGAAAAACTCTTTGCCACCATTTGTGTTAAAAAAGAGCATCTTCATTCATGCATGTTATTAAAACTACTGGCCTGAAAGCCCCTGTAGAAAGATAAAGGATATGGATGGGATATTAAAACAGCAATCTTTACTTTATCTGGGATTTAAAGTTAATATGTCGCTTCTTTAATTCAGCAGAACATTAGTTAGGATGTCAAATAAGGGATTTACAATTAAAATACTATAGAACAGAGGTGTCTTTAGTAAACAGTGAACCAGGAATTCTTCATTAATCTTCCAAGCATGAGGTATACCCCTGCAAAGAATAAATCCTGCATTTACAGCTTTCCTTATTGCCAAGTTTGCTATGCAGAAGCAATAAAATCAGACCTGATAACACTCCTGATTAGCTCCAGCAACTTCCATTGCTGTGGGATAAGGAGAATCAAATCTTAACCAGCAATGAAATGGGTTCCACCATACCTTGTGTATCAACACGCATTGAATGACCTTTGGAAGTTGTCACTGTATGTAACACATTACTAAAATTAAAAAATTACATGGAAATATATTTTCTTTTCCCTACTTTGAACTGCTCAAAGCTTTTCATGATTTTCTGATTTCTAACACATTTGGAATAAACTTCCCTTATTTCTTTTAATAATAATAATAATTAAATAATCTGGGATAACCAAAGACATGAAATGGTAATGAACATTGAGGATTAAATCTTGAAAAAAAAAAAAAAAAAAAGCTTTAATCCAGTAATTTACATGGACATATTCTGCAGTTTTCCTTTGCTTTTTAAAGGAAAAGAGAGATTGTACAAGAGGGAATGCCATGTCATCTTGGGAACTTTGCCCAACACAGCAATCGAGGTGAAACCTTCTTAGGTAAAGTTGCAAAGAAATGAAAATTGATGTAATTTTATTTCAGTTGTAGATTCAGAGAAAAAAGGGATAGAAACATAAGAGTGACAAACCAGATTAGCAGCCAGTAGGGAGACTAAAATGAAATAGCCCCCTCAGGAAAATGACAAGCCAGACACAACAGAAGGGCACCTAGCTGATAATAGCAGCCAATGTTTATTTGGAATTTTAAATGGCAAATATTAGGAAAATAGTTTCAGAAAATGAAAAAGAAAGTTGGCAGAAAACAAGGATGAATTAGCTTAAATGGAAAGGAAGGATGATGAAAAATAAATTAGGACATGATGCAAGGGCAGTAAATCTTTTTTCAACATTTTATACCTTTATGATGAGGAGGAAAATTATTTCTAATTCAGGCTATGAACCAACACTAATTGATAGATCTGAAGACAAAAATGGAAAGGCTACAAAGATTTAAAGGAAGTTTCTGTAAAATGAGAAGTTTTGGTAAAACAAGATGTTTCTGTAAAACAAGATAATATTCTTGGAATCCCTGGTTCAACCTTTATGCATATCAGGTCTGGTGCCTGGAAAATTAGATATAATGAAAACCAACAAGGATTTTTTTTATGTTGCTCAGAATGCAGTAGATAATTTAGTTTGTTATACAAAAAGCAGGAACTTATCTTCACAAGAAAATTCTGGAACTTTCATCTATGATTTTGCCAGTCTAGAAAGTCCTCACATCTTTGAATGAAATAGTACTTTCTGAAGACATTAAATTAATTTAATAATGGGTGTTTGTAGTGATGAACTTAATACGATACATTTCACATGTCACAATAAAACTGACTTTGCTGAAATTACAAATATTCATATGAAATAGGAAAAATCCATGTGTTCTATGACTAATTTTAATTTTTTTCACATGAAGATTTCTTGGAGTAAAGCACAACTATGCCAATAAGTGTTCCACCATTTCTAGAAATTACACCATTTTTGTGTGTTTATATTTCTTGGAATGTAAGTTTTGAGGGAAAATGTAACTCAACAGCTCTTTCTTTTGAGGAAAAATAAGTTTTTTTAAAAGAGGAAATGGTAAAATAGAAGATGTTCAGACTTGGGAGGATGCATAGAACACAGGAAAAACTTTTATTTACGAAGAATAAATGTTGATTCCTTAGTAGTGAAAGCTATATTAGAAAGCTCAAAAGGTATGCACACGACTCTGAACATACTTACAATGAAACTTCTCAGAAGAAGTTCACTCTCAGTAAGTGTTGTGACTGTGAATGATTGAAGGATTTAACTGCTTGTATCTACCATCATTATCCTAACTTTCATTGATGGGCAAACACAAATTACCTACAGGCTTCACCTTGTAGTGTGTTTGCCATTCAGGGGTCTGGAGGAAGAGGAGGATAATGATAATAAAGAAAAAGCACCGTAGGTCTTCTGAGAGAAACCAAAGTAAGAGCAAAAGCCAGTTACAAATTTCCTAGGCAGATATTCTGAGATAGGATGAGAAGCTTAACATGTGGCATTTCTCAAAAAAATCCTTAACCTTTTACATTTTATGTTTTAAAATCTGTTGTTAAAGATTTGAAAATTTCAGTGTTGAGTTGATTTATCTACATGTTCTGATCATAGCCGAGTTCAAAAAATCCTTGCACAGGAAGACAGATGCATGCGTAAGTTGTCACAAGGTAAACTGGGATGTAGATTTATAGCACTTTTACTACTCTAACAACAATCAGTGCTTGCTCTCACTCTTCAGTAAAAGTGAGACAGCTTATCCTTCACTGAAGAAGAAAACTACCTACATTTACCTTAGCATAAGAACAGGCAGTTGTTGCAGAGTAGCTGATATAATAAATTCAAACTATAACTTACACCTCATTAACCTGTTCAAAGACTGGGAGTCCTTTATGATAAGCACTGTACAAACACACAAGGATAAATACTCTTTGTCAGAAAGAGCAAAGAAAACAAAGGATGAGTTTAGAAATTATGATCAGAATCATAGAAATCCGATGACTTGCTCAAGGACATATGTAAAAGCATGAAGTTTCAGATCCGGGACTTGAACATTTGTTTTCGAATTTCCAGTCATAAGACCATCCTTCCTCACCCCTAGTACAAATCTTTTTCTGCAAACAGAGTGTGCATTTAAAATTTACCTTTGGTCTTTCACTTTGGCATTGCTTGTGCCTGCACTCTCCAGGAACCCTTTGCTGAGGAGGGTTCGGACTTCCACCCCTAGGTCCTAAGATTTCCTGTCACTCTTATCTGCATACGTTTCCCTGATGTGCAGTTGGTTAGTGTTTTGGTGAGACATGCCAAAATACTTAGGAAATTGCAATAATTTGTTAAAAACACAAATCAACTAAAATAAAATCATGCACACTGATCACTGATGTGTTACGTTTGGGGAGGGGTGGTTTTTTGAGGGGGTATGTGTCAAACTGGGGCAATGCATACAACACATACAACATGGGGTATTGTTCTGTAGCATGTTGGGGAAAATTACAGTAAAATCCAAATATTTACTCTTAAACCCCCCTACATTAACAAATTTCTTTGACAACAGTGATCTGTGATATACTTCTGTTATGTCATAGACTATGAAAGTGATTTTCCACATTTTTTTCTCATTTACATATGTCATATTATTCTTGTGATTTCCTTGATTTAGAGATGGGTCTGTGTCTTCCAAAATTACAGTACTAATTGTTACTATCGTTCTACTTCTTTTCTGCTTTGTGTGTTTAAACAGTCCTCTGCTAGCAGAGGACTCTATTTTTATTGAAAACTGCATCAAAGCATATTTCCAGGCACATACTGGACATTCAGCAGCAACTTTACATTGCAATTATGAAGCAAATCATCACCCCCTTGTAATTAAAATAATAACATAGCACTGCCTCTTGCTAGTTCCCAATATTATCTCTCTTTTGCTAATTTTTTTCCCTTCAGTCATCACAGTGAACAGCTGTGGTCATATATAGGATACACCTGGCTGCTTCTAATGCCAGATGTCAAGCTTATCTTTCCAGTATTGGCATTCATTTATGAATTTAGCTTTATTTGAAGTGGGGTTTTTGCCTAGAAAAGGTTTTCCAAGTGACAATTGTCAGAGAGGGGAGAAGCTTAGCAGGTATAATTAACCTCCTGTTTGAAATTTATTTTGAGTGGTCACAGGTATCATAATTAAAAGGGCAAGTGAATTATGGGACTAAAGGAATCTTTGAGTATTTGTAATTCATTAATGAAGGCTTCAATAGTTAATGTTAAGCATTTAGGTAAATCTCCAAACTGAGTTTTGCATACACCTCCCTTGGCAAATAGTAAGGCCTCTGATCCCATCTCCACTGATGGTTAATAGATAGGAGTATGCTAAAAGGTAATAAGATTTGCTTTTCTGGAGCACTCAATTCCATCTAAAAGTGCCAGAAGGTACCCTCATGACACCTTCACAAGACAGACTGTATTATTTTCCCTCCAATTTGCTGCAAAATAAATTGAGGATCAAAGAGGTTAAACTACTTGCCCATGGATTCATACAAAGCCTTGGGCGCAGCCAGGATTAGAATACAAAATTCCTCACTCCCACGCTATTTTTGCCACAAGACCATTCAACACTTGGTAAACAACAGTCATGTAACAGCCATGTAGAAAATAGTGCTGTTTGTGTTTTTCCATTTGACAACATGAGCAAGGAAGCTCTTGAGGGAAAGAAATTACAATGTTTTATAAGGATGAAAATCTTAAATATTTCTGAAACTCTTCAGGTCTGGGACAATCAGGTACTGCTAATTTATAGGTCATATAAAATTATATCATATATACTGGGTGATTAAATCATTGAAAATTATTTATTATTGAATAAACTCCAAAGATAAAGTTCACATTGTTTAGGATGGCAGTCTAAGTCTATGCCTGCATTATTACGAAAGTGAAACATTAAGTCTAAAAACATTAATGCCTTTGCAGTATTTTCTCCCTCTGGCCTACCAGCCTCTGATAGTCCCCTTCAAGAAATCATAATACTCTTGTTAATTAACTACCATATTTATATTATATGAAGTCCTCTCTGTAAACGATGGTATTACACTCCTCTCCTTGACAAGGTAGAGAGAGAACATGCATATCATCTTACTCAAATGGCATAAGGAAATTGTTTTGTGGTGTGGGTTTTTTTTAAAATGTGCCACCTAAACCAATGTCAAGATCCAAGTCTACAAAGCGTGTACAGTGTGCTTCAGATTTTCCAAACTGCAGTAAAATCAAACCTTCTCTCTAAAAAGAAAAAGCCCTAACCTTTTTTTTTCTTTTTAAGAAACTCAGCATTTTATGGAAAAAATGTGATGCTGTCAAACACATTTCACAAATTCAACTTATTTCCCTATCATCTGCTTGAATGTTTTAGCTGAATCATGTTGAAAGATAACTTGGAGCCTAATTCTGTACTGCTCTGTAGCTTTTTAGGTGAATTCTAATACCCCAACAGGGAAAGCTCTTAGGAAGAGGAGGGTTCTCTGAATTGCTTATATCACCTCCCACTGCAATCCTGGTGAATGTCAGGAGCATTTCCAGGAAAAATCAGACATAAGTAATTACAGTGTGCTGTAATCAGGTAGGTAAAATATTAAGAAAGCTGTACTGTTTTCCATACCACATAAGAGAGACTGATCTCCAGGCAGTCCCAAAACCAGCGAGATACAAATAGAAACAAAAGGTTGATTTCTCTTTGATACCTGCCTCTTACAAATGCTTATGTAAAGTGACCAGTTTGGAAAGGGTGAACTTAGGACAAGGCAATGTACAAATATTTTTAAAAATACTGCTATTTGTAACTAAACAAATTACAGAGAAGCTTAGATCAGATGACTTCAAGCACGCTGAAAGAACACAGACTGAGCTAAAACATTTGGCTAACAGTAGGTAGTACTGGTTATAAATATAAATAAGATAATTTACTGACTTAGTGTTGAATTCTGCTATGAGTGGTAATGAGATGCTGAACTTTCCAGCATGTCTTTTACATGTGAAACTCTGCGGTATTAGAAAAATCTTGCATTAAAATCTGAAGTTGCTAATAACTATAAAATCAATCAAAGAAGGTATAAACAACAATTTTAGCAATTTGAATCTACAAAAACTGTAAGTGAATATTACATGTTTCAAGTGCAATTTAAAAAGGAACTAGTTGTTCTCTAGTGCATTCCTTTCCTAGTGTTTATTGTGAGCTGCTCCAGCTGCATGCTATGCCAGGTAAGGCACTAACTCACAAACTGAGAATTAATCTCACCACATACACCCAGACTTTCACTTATTTTTTATTTTAGTGCACGGAGTAACTCTAAAATCATGAATTGTAGTGGAGAGGAAATTTTCTTCAGGCAAATACTGACCTACTCATCAGATCTCAACACGCAAGCCTTTAGAATGGAATGAAAGACTTTAAAATAAATGTAAGGGAAGGGAGAAAGAATTAAAGGCATAAAATGTCATAAAATATAGAACTTTACCAAACATTTTATGTTAAATTAATCTGATAATTTGCTTGGAAAATGCAAGGGAGGAGAGGAGAGGAGAGGAGAGGAGAGGAGAGGAGAGGAGAGGAGAGAGGATACCTGAACATGCTGATGGAAGCTTACCTGTAAAGGATCAGTACTGGGAGCTATCTAATATTGTCTGTAGTGACCTTGGTGCAAAAAGAAATCTTGTTTTAATGGAATTTATTGGTGTCATGAAGTTGGGAAACATCCCCAGTGCAAGAGAGTTTTGAAAGGCCCAATGACCTAGGAGATTTGCATAATAGTAATGAGAAAAAAATCCAATCATGCAAAGAGAAATGTCATACAATTAGGGGCCAATATTAAGAATTTATGTTACAAACTTAAAATATTAGAAGAAGAGGGTGTCTGTGTGTACCAGTGAAGCTTGTGAACCGTAGTGATACATGTAAAAAGACAAATGTAGTTCAGACTTGTATCAGGTGAGGTATTTCCAGAGAGAACCATGACTTCTGAGTGGCTTTATATGAGGTACTGCTGACCACTTTTGAAGAAATATTTAGTATTAAAGACCACTCAGCAAAGAACAGGGGGGAAAAAAGGCTCTTGGAGTGATCAGAAAACAATGAGTTGTAGAAGAAGCTTAAAACTGGGTTTGTTGGGGTAATCTAATAAAACAGAGGCTAAAAGGATATTGAATTACTATCTATAAATACACAGGCAGGGAAAAACCAGGGTTAGAGAGGATCTGTTTAAACTAAAGGATGGCATTGGCACAAAAACAAATGGATAGAAACTGACCATAAATAATTCTAGTGTGGAAATCAGAAGGAGGTTTCTAGTCATTAGAAGAAAGATATTCTATGTAATATCTTTCCAGTAGACTTCTTGCCTCCCCCACTCAGTAAATTTATGAAAGGGATTATGAAGAATGACTGGTCACAGCAGTTGAGATTTAGACCCAAAGATTCAGGAGCTTCCAGTCTAGATGAAATGTCGATTCCTATCTTACTAAATAAAGGAAATCTGCTGCACATGATATGTCATGCCACAAAACAAACAAAACCGAAGCTGAATCTCTAACTTTGCTGGTTAATGGGTCAAATTGTGTGGAGGAGGAATTAAATAGAAAACATGTTTTGTAAAAGAAAAAGATGCCTAACTGCGAATTGCTTTATTAAACTGCCTCTTAATAAGAGAGATTATATGGAAGGGAAAATCTTGTGGTCTAAACTCAAAAAAAAAAAAAAA
>NW_010253465.1:0-5276 GCF_000690775.1 Eurypyga helias
AACCCAAACCATTCTATGATCTAGAGTTGCCGTCACGAACCGTGTATGTCTACAGCAACACCTGAGCTACTAGGAAGAGCAAGTGGCATTTAACAAGCAGCCGAGACTGGGTCACACAACAGCCATCCCTACATGCTCTGCAGCACCCTCACAGCTGGGCCCACCACACTAATGGGCTAAGCTGGCAATTTTAGCCCTAGATGGCCAAGAGCTCACTACCTCAGCACAGCCTTCCCACCACCACTAAATCAAAACCGAGAGGTGGAAGCAGTGGTGTGATGTGCTCAGGTACCCAAGTCAGGCATTCAGCCAGATGACCCAGGCAAGGAAACAGCTTGGCAGGGACTCGACTCAGCCCAGCCAGCCTCTCCCACACCCTGTCTGGGTGGCTGCTTGCGAGCATCTGCAAGCTTCAGACCAGTCGACCTCCGCAACCAGCGGCCCCAAGAGCCACTTCTTAACCTGGGGAATGTGGGATTTCCATCAAGGTAAGAGTCAGTGCCCCAGCAGCTGCCTTGCCTGGTCTGCCCTGCACCTCCCCCAGCAGACGTGGGGGGTTCCTCTTTCCAGAAGTTCTGCAGTAGCTCTTCAAAATACATATCTAATGTAACAGGTTAGGCTTTCCCTTATTTCCTTGTTCATTAAAATATTTGTGTAGCGTCTTAGCCTCTACAGAGGATTTAATGGTTCTGGGGTTAGGGTCAGGCTACTTCTGTGGTGCTTCTGAGCCAAGGAGAAAAAAAAAAGCAAGTAATAAGGTAAAATGTGGTAAAAACACCATGGGAGAGTGCAGCGTGCCAACTTTCAGGGCGAAGCAAGTGAATGCAGCCAATTTATAAATCCTTAACAAATGGGATTTACAATGGAAGTGGCAGTTAAGCCATCATGAGTGCAGAAAGTGGGAGGCAGTACAGTGTAACACTGTCCGTGCTGCATTACAGCAGCTCAACAGCATTGCTATTGGACAAATTATATTTACAGAAGTTTCACATCTTCAGATGACAGCTTCTGGCAGGCTTTAGTCTAATTTTGTGGTTGCCTATAAGAAGAAAATCTGCCAGCAGAACTGTGTTGGCTGTACTACTGCCTATTCTGCTAAAGCCCAGGGCTTGTGACTGTTTCAAAAGGCTGTTTCTCCCTCCACAAACTTTATTAACTGAAGCAATCATGTAAATTTAAAGTAAAATATTAAGAAACATTACGCAGTGCTGTAAATTGGTAATCGAGATGTCTTCGCTAGTGGTCAGGAATAGTCAATGACTCAGTAGGCTCTTCTTGATAAATCAGACTTTTTCACCTGTCAGAAATTTTTCCTGGAGATAAAAATCAGATTCCTGTTTGCCTCTGCGGGCTGTAGTGATCCTTTTGATGACATCCCCATCTTAGTGCCTCAGTCTCTGCCCGAGAGGGGAAGGTGGGCCACTAAAAAGCCCGTCACAAAGCGTCTGTCACACCTGACGCAGCACAGGGCCCCCGTTACAAAGGGGGTGGTGTGGGTGGAGGGTGATGGAGGGCTTGGAGTCCAGCTCCTTTCCTTAGGTCTCACAGAGTTACAGCGTGGGTGAGCTTCACCCACTGTGAAGAGCAGGGACTCAGGACCATGTCCAGTTGGGTTTTGAATATCTTCAAGGATGGAAACCACAAACTCTCAGGGTAACCTGTTCCAGTGCTCAATTACCCTGCCGGTGAAATTAGTATTTCTTATGTCTAAACAGAATTTTCTGTATTTCTACCTGTACCTGTTGCCCCTTCTCCTGTCACTGGGCACCTGAGATGACCCTTGTTCCCTCATCATTACTCCCCTTAGATGTTCATACACACTGATAAGATCCCCCGAGCCACCTCCTCTCCAGGCTGAGCAGTCCCAGCTCCCTCAGCCTCTCCCCATACGCCAGATGCTCCCGTCCCTTCTCCCCAGCCCTTTGCTGGGCTCCCTCCAGTCCGTCCACGTCCGTCTTGTGCAGGGTCACCCAGCAGCAGACCCAGCCCTTCCGACGTGCCTCGCCTGTGCTCAGCAGAGGGGAAGGATCACCCCACAGTCTGCTGGTGACACTCCATTAATGCGCCCCGAGAGGCTGTTGGCCTGCTTTGGCACGCAGGCACACTGCCGGCCCATGGTCGGCTGGTTGACCCCCAGGTCCTTTACTGTCCCAGCTGGCCCGCCCCAGCCTGCACTGGAACTTGGGGTTGTTCCTTCCCAGGCGCAGGATCCTGCACTTCTCTCTGCTTCCTGAGGGGCTCACAGGCCCTTTCTCCAGCCTGTCTCCCCGGACGACAGAAGACCCTCTGGTTTATCAGCCCAGAGCCTCCCCACACTGCCATGACCCTTAAAAGATGGCAGGGCAGGACCCGGCAGTGCGCTCGGCCAGCTCCCTCAGCTCTCCCGTCCCACCAAGTCCTGGGAACTCAGCCACAAACCGCTTGCTGCTCCCTTGCCTGGTCCTGCTCCACTGAGGGCAGGTCTTCCTTGCTCCAGACTTTCTCCCTGCGCAAGCTGAAGGCAGATCATGCCAGGAAAGACAGAGGCCATGAAGGAATTATGTCACCAAGTCCCCACCCCACTTGAGCAGAGCTCACACTGCCATGCTGATCTTCACAGAAATAGCAGTGCCGGTGCCCTGCCTCACGCCACACCAGCTTCAGCCTTGGGAGGGCAGGAGCCCATCCTGGCACCTCTGTACTCAGCCAGCTGCAGCCATGGCGGCCTGCCTTCCTCCCGCTTGGTCACAGACCACAGCTGCCGGGCAGCACCGGGCGGTGTGGTCACTCTCGCCCGGCCTTGCACAGGGAGCACGGCCCAGCCTGACCTGTGACAGGCACAGGCAGCCATCTCCTACCCTGGCAGGAGATAAGCACTGCTGTCCCTGTGGCCACAGGCCTCACGGGAAGTCCCTGTTCAGGGCTACGGGGCCCGTGAGAGGAAGAGTCCATAGCCAGGCCGCCAGTGAAGCTCAGCGCTGCCTCACCCATCAGGGGGTGAGCAGCAGCTATAAAGCAGCGTTTCGGTCGCTGGAGAGTAGCATAAGTGGTCCTTAGAGTCCCAGCCACTTGTCAAGTATTTTCTAAGTGAAACTACGCTGCTTTAGATGGACAGTTGTCTCTTCAGTGCCTCTGATCTCTGTAGTGAAGTAAGTTCACAGGGTTTGTTGGGTTTCATTTTTTTTCTCTTTCATTGCTGCTGCGGCTGTGAGGCCACTGTGTGCTGGACGCAAGCCATGCTCTGACCCCACAGAGCTGCGGACACGCATCCATACAGCTACACCCTCACTGCCACACGGCCCTTCAACCCCCCAGCCCCTGCCTCACGTAGCACAGGCGGTAAATTCGCCGCTGCACCGCAGCTCTCTGCACCACCTTACCAGGCTCTGGGTGTCAAATTCAAGTTGATGCTGCTGAGCAAATGAGATGACAGCAAGCTTGCTTGGAGGACTTCCTTCCGCCCTCACAGTACTTAGCCCTTCACTGGTACAAGAGGTCTTTTCCCATTTGGGACCTGCTGTGCTTTGAGCAGCAATGGCACCCTGTGACGGGCACGTCCTGGCGCTGCTCCTGCACTTGGCAGCTGCAGGCGCTGGACAGACTGCTGAGGAGGCAGGACAGACTGCAGCAGGACCTGGCTCCCATCAGCCACCTTGCTGAGCACCAGCTGGCTCACAAGAGCCACCTCGGTGTCCCTTCCTGCTTCGAGAGGCCACAGCACCTGTCCCTTCAGCATCCATTGCTAACAGCTGCTGCCCCAGCTCATCCACGGGAACTGTTCATTAATGCTAACAGGAGGCAGAGGTTTCGCAGTGCCTCATCCAGACAACAGAAATCCCCCTTGTTGTTGCTATCGTAGTGTTAAATGAGCCCCAACAGAAGAATCACACCCATCAGGTTAGAAACACAATGCACGTTGGCAAAACGAAATGCATTTTGCTCCCCTTGCCCTGGGTCAGGCACACGTTGCCATCCCAGTGGTGCCTGTGCAGCTCCGCTCTGCGGTGGTGCTCGGCTGGCTCGTTCTGACGTGGCGTGATGAAGGCACTGCGGTATTTTTACAGCTCAGGACCAATCACCAGTATCAGTGTGCACGGAGACATTTCCTTTCACAAGCCTGCACGCAGTTAAACACACGTCAGTTGTGCCAGGGATGAGCTCCGGGTGTGCCGCGTCCCGTGCTGGTCCCACCGCCCCGCTCTGCTGCTGTGGGACACCGCCCGGGGTTGTGGGTGACTCGGGGTTTGGGAGTCACAAGCCACGCTGGCAGTAACATGAAATTTGTGTTTTCAGGCCAGGAAGGCGGAGTGCTGAGGCTGCTGAGCTGACACGTGACCAAGAGAAACCTGTTTATGGGATGAAGTCTCCCTAACTTCTGAACAAATAATGGGCTGGTAAAAATAGCAATTGATACCAAACCAATTGATTTTTCCATCAAATATATCCTTCATGACAGTTTGATGGACATTTTTGAACGTTTTTTTGGTGACTGTTCGGCCCCATTCCTAACTCCCACACACAATGCCAGGGGTAGACCTGCCTCCACTTTTACCAAGCCATGGCCTTGGCTCTGGCCAAGCTTGGCACAGCCCCGCGGCGAGCAGCCAGCGGGAAGGCTGAGGGGCAGCTGCCAAGAGCTGCCGATGCCCCACGGGGGACAACAGAGCATGTGGGGATTGACACAGGGGCTCTCGCTGGGGTCAGAGACTCTCACCACTATAAGAACAGCTCCGCCTTCGCTGGGGTGGTCTCCCGTTTAAGTTAATCACCTCCCAGTTAGTGCAAGGTAGAAAACACACATTCAGCTCCTAGTGTCCCTTTCAAGGGATGGCCACACACCGGGGAAGACAAAGGCCAGCAATGTCAAGGGAAGATTACAGTGTAGAGCTTCCAGTGGGCACACAGGGGGTCTAATAAAACAACAGAGAGAAGGGCTGTTTAGAAAAACATTAAAAATTCCTGTTTTCTTTGTAGGTGAAAAAAAACTCAGAGCACCCAAAGGTCACAGTTAGGAATTTATTCCCTTGCTGCAGGCTTGTTTGCTGAAAGATAAAGATCTTCGGTGCAGGTGTACAAAGTGCCAAGGATCGTGAAGGCGACACAGAGTAAACCCGTGGCTGAGTGACATGCTCGTGGCAGCCCTGACAGCCCCAGGAATTACAAGGACTGTTCCTATCACAGGTGTCCCATGACGCATCCCACTCTTCCGAGGCAGAGCTCGGCTGATGGAGGGTTTTCCTGTCTTTGGGGTTCACGATGCTGCCGTGTCAGAGCCAGCCTTGCCTGTGGCAGGGGGG
>NW_010253465.1:5327-10550 GCF_000690775.1 Eurypyga helias
GCTGGGGACTGTCCTTCAGACGCGTACCTCACCCTGTTCCACGAACAGCCCTGTGTAACGGCCCCGACACACACTCTCTCACAGCTCTCGACCCCAGCAAGCTGAACAGAGTAACCAAAAATAAGCACCCCAGCAAAGGATTGGAAAAAATGATTTCAGACTTGGCAGGTGGCTGTTCAAGGGTGCAGCGATGCTCTGGAGCTCAGACCGAGCCTGGTCAGCGCCAGCTGAAAACTCCAGTGTCCTCCTGTGTCGCATGAGGCTGTCAAGGCCTGAAGGCTGGGGAGGGGGCACTTGGGCAGTCCCATGGGCTTGGTGCTGCCAATGCACTTGCATTTTCACAAGGCTGGCGGTGGCGGAGGCTTCTTAAGGCTGCAGGTTCCAGACACACCCCTGGGCTTCTCACCTTTACTTTTCAATCCTGTTTTAGCTGCCATGCGACATGTTCTTGGCTGTTCCCGTAGACACACCATTTCATCCTATGCACTCACAAAAGCAAATTATATATTTACTACTTAATAAACAAATGTGGGGGATTCTGCTCGTTTTGTTCAATGCTTAGGATAGCATAAAGAACTGATTTATGTTTGCTAATGGTGTTCATGCTAAACAGCATGACAGAGGTAGCTTGAAATGTAACATTAGAAATCCAGCATCTGCTACCTGGGGCTTTGATAAAAGACAGCTGAATTAAACGTTCCTCTTTGTCAGAAACCTCTGTTTAGTTTGATTGGCTAATGACAAGCAGATCTTAAACCTTCCCACACTTATTTTCCAGCTGCCCTTTTTATTTTATTGGTTTTATTACAATTTCTTTATTGATCTCTCTTTCCCCTCCACTCTCCACTAGCTTTGGCACAAGCCCACTGAAGAAGCACGTTCAGTTTAAGTCAGTTTGTTGGCTGCTTCATTGTGCATGTGTCTGGTGGGTCACGCCGCAACCCGGGATGATGGGATGAAACAAAACATAGGCCACTCGTGGAGGAGAGATCAGGGGCCAGGCAGTTTGTCTAGGGGAGTGGCAATATTTCCTACGCACGGCTGTGTTAGCTGTTGGTAAGGGTAAGAACAGGAACAAAAGCTGGAGGGATGGAGCTGCTTAGCCCTGTGTTACGGTGCTGCCACCAAAGCCAGCCACCAACAGGACTGTGACCTCCTCACTCGGGAACCACGAAGCTTTCCCAGTCTGGTTTCCTGACGCCTGGTGCAACCCGTGCCTCTCTGTATTTTAGGCTTGTCCTTCTGCAGTGAGCTTGGAGTCAGACACAGGAGCATCTATACACTAAAGTACCCCTGGTATGATCAGGAATATTTGCTAACAACCCCCTCAGCGTTTTATTTCCTGCACACACACCTAAGAATGTATGAAACCATAAATCAGAAAACATAATAAAAGATGAAAAGTTGGTTTGTTTTTAAAACACCAAGATGGTTGTAGGCTCTCCCAGTACACCTTGGGGGGACTACTGAAATCCCCTGGGCTTTGATCAGTGCTCCCAGCTCTGCTCCTTGGTAACGTGAGGTGGGAAACAGGAGAGTTGTCAAACTGTCAGCCCTTAACTATAGCCTAAAGGGACAAAATATCCCAGAGCTTTGTTTTCCATGCAACAAAGTCAAAGAGTTAAGCAGCCTTGTTGGACCACTAGGCAAGTGCCCAGGTACCAAACCTGACCAGAGCAGCATCTCCCTACGCTGCGCAGATGCATTTTGTGGGAGAGGGATAAGCACATGTCCTAAGGAGCGAGTCCCAGGTGAAATTATTTGCTCACTTCGGTTGAGCAAGTCCTAGGCTATTGGAGTTGATGATCTTACAGGTCTTGTCCAACCTAAATCATTCTATGATTCTTTAGCATCAGGTCACAAACTAGTCAGGGCCTTCTTATGCCTCTCTTACGGGAGACCGAAACACAACAGAAATCCTGCCAGCAGACTCCTCAGGGCAGTGGGAAACCCAGCCTGCTGCACAGGTCCTGTTTCATAGCCACCTTGCCAGATGAACCTGAAACTCCCACGGTCCCTCATCGCTCACCTAGGCTACACGGCACGGTGTGTGAGGCAGCATTGTACCAAACACTGCGAGCACACAGAACAAAACGACAGCTGCTTCGCCTGGAACAAGGGGTGCAGGGACCAGCAGGACAATGGGCGAGACGCAGCCAATACCTGCCAGCCCAACAGGACGGCTTTGCGGGTGTCACCTGCTTTTGGGGTTTTTTTAAAGCCTCTGGCAATGGGTCTTTTAAGGAGTAGTTTGAAAGAAAACAATGAAGCGGGGTTGCCAATGTTTGCAGAAAGTTCCTTTCATGTTGGGACTGGAAAGTACAGCAGGTTGTGTGTGCGCTCTTCGCTGCCTCATGGGCAACTCTGCTCTTCCCACTGGGCTGGAAACGGCTTCTGAAAGCAAGAAGGCTTTGGGTTACTTCCAAAATGAAATATTCCTTCTTTCCAAATCTGGTTTTGACTTTTTAAAACAACCTAAAATGCCTTTGGGAAGCTGAAAAAAAAAATTGACGTGCAGTTTGGGGGTGGGCAGGGTGGGGAAGAGGCTTTCTAGAAGGATAAGGTAACTCTCCACAGAAACGATAGAATTTCTTCAAGTTGAACAATGCTGGAGGTTTTAACCAAAATGTGGTATTTCAGGTAAATGTAATTGTTCCCTGGTAATTGAATTTAAACCCATTTTTCCTCCTATTTCAGTTCAGACACCTGAACATATTGGCTAAGAGATCAATATTGTTCTCTAACAGATTTTGACATTTGTGGGTTTGTTACTTGCAGTCAATTAAGAAGAGAGCTTTGTGTGTTGAGTACGAAAATACAGACTTTTGAACGTATTAGGGAAAAAAAAATCCCCCAAGCAGCAAGCAAGCAGCTTCCCCGTACCAGAAATCACCAACAGAAAATGGCTGCTCTCGTTACTGAGTAATTTGTTACCCAGCTCGCTGTGGCCTCTGCAAAGCGGGGTGGGACGGCGGTGCGCAGCACATGAGGTCATGCCGGAGACATTGACCCCAGGGCAAAAAAATGAAGTTTCTGCGGACTTTGTTCTCTGCTCTGTTCTTCCTTTTCACATAGGTAAGAGCTTACCTACGAACCAAACCTTCCCTTTCTTTGCTCATGAGAAAACAATCACCTGTTTGTTTATTGCTTTACAGTTCAAACAGACGCTGATAACGCTGAATTCTTTTGTTGTGAGTGTAAGTGGTAAAAGGGAGTAAGTTACCACATGCACATTCCTGATTACATTCATAAATCCATACGGTTCCAGAAAGGGTTTTTTTCCGCATTAAAAAAACAAAGAGGAGTGGGTAAATAAGATCTTTCGACTTGAATCAGAACTACCTGCAAATGTTTTCTGAGGTATTTCTTTCAAAAGCATTTACCTTTGAAAAAAATGACACAATTACTTTCTTCATAAACACAGTTGATGACACGTGGAAAAGGCATTTGGTCTGCTTCTTTACACACAGGCTTTCTCTGGGTGAGACGCACACGTTCCAAGAATTTGAGAAAATACTTTTACATGAAACGCCTTTGGGAAGTACCTCTGTGTTTGAACATAAGGCCACAAATACAGGAACATGAAAATACACATTAATGTGTTATCGCTTTGTTACTTACTTCATCTCTGGTAATATTTAGAAATAGTGATTGTTGCTGATTTTTTTTGGTATTGTATTGTTACAGTTCCCCCTTTTAAAAGCCCTAAGTACTTTGCTGAGGGTTTTACAGAGAAACACCATTATCCACCAGATTAAAAGCAGCAAAGAGAAAACGATGGCCGCAACAACTAGCCCAGTGCCCTGCAGAAATGCACTGCACACCGCTGGCGTTGGCCCAGGGCTGCCGGCGGTCCTGGTGTCTGCTCGCTGGAGCGGCACTGCTCCCAGTGCTCCGAGCCTTTGCTTCCAAAAGAAGCCACAAGTTTCGTTTAGAGCTGTGAACAGACACACTGTTTATTCTCTTATTCTGGCTTTATTATTAATTTAAAAGCCTGTGTATGGTCCTGTTCATACAAGCAACGCGTTTAGTCGCCCCTCCAAGTTTGGCTCCAGGTAAAATGGGGTTAAATCAGGCTATTTTCCAAATGCCTCACTTTCAGTTTTACTTGTCTTCATTTTCTTCCCTGCTCAACCACTTCATCAGCCAACTGCTACTGCATTCTGCTTCTGCCTCGGGAGAATTAGCAGTTCTGACTCCCAGCAGGTTGTCAGAAAGCCTGAAAAAAGTTATCTTACCCTGAAAATCTGGCATAAGAATGAGATGTTATTCCTAATTGTCTGTCTCGGTTTTACTTTTCCTCTCCAGCCCTTCAGTGCTGCCCTCTTCCCATCATCCAGTTTCCTTTTCCACCCCTGTGCTTGGCAGGGATCCCCGCTCCATTCTGCCGTTTCAATAGCTGGAGCTTTACAAAACTTCTTGCTTTCCCCCACCCCTGACAGTAGGAAACTGGCGTTGGCTGGCACTCCCTGAGGAAAACGCTTCCCTCATCGCCACACCATGCGGGTCACCTGCGTTGGCTCATGGCCTGATCACATGAGCTTTTATAAAAGCATGAGCTTTTATTGTGAAATTTGGTCCCAGGCAGCCTGTTCAAGCCTAAATTAGGGAAAACTGGGGACAGAACACTGGGGAGATAGCTCCTTCCATACGGCACTATGCCGGAGCCACGCTCAGGTGCTGGCAAGAGCTGAGCCACATCAACCGCTTTGCAAAGGGTGAGGTGTCATGCAGTATGGGCACCATAGGATGACAGAATATTTTGGGTTGGAAAAGACTGTTGAGATCTTCAAGTCCAACTGTTAGCCCAGCACTGCCACGGCCACCAGTAAACCACGTCCCTGAGCACCACACCCACACGTCTCCTAAACCCTCCTGGGATGGCGTCTCCTGGGCAGTCCCTTCCAACACCTGAGAGCCCTTTCCATGAAGAAATTTTTCCTAATATCCAATCTAACCCTCCCTTGGTGCAACTTGAGGCCATTTCCTCTTGTCCCATCACTTGTCACTTGAGAGAAGAGACCAACAACCACCCCCCGGCTTGTGGCTTCTACTCGGGATTTTCATGTGCTACCCCAACGTATTTTTATCATCCTGCTTTCTGGGAACGCTGTTACTGTATGCACACACCCGGCTCAAAGAGCGTTCGCTCCTGAAGCCGCGTGTGGTGGTTAACCCCTCAGAGCAGCAAGCTCAGCACCCCACAGCCGCTTACGGCACCCC
>NW_010253466.1:0-813 GCF_000690775.1 Eurypyga helias
TAGTGTGGGGGACGGTTTTGGTGTATAAAACTGGAGGTACTGTATAAGGGCCAGAGTGAACATTTTGGAGAGGAAAGCTGAGGTAAGTCAGGGGGTGAGAAGAAAGGTTTGTAAAGGTTTGTGAGGAGGGACCCTGAAGGAACTGAGAATGGACAGAGAGGGGGGTGTTTTGGGGGTAAAACCTGAGGTACTTCATAGGGGACGGAAGAGTTGGAGGGAAAAGCTGAGGTAATTCGGAGGGGAGAGAGTGAGAGTGGGGGTGGGGTGGGGGGTATATGAATGGAGTAACTTAGAGGGCATAGTGCGGGGGACAGTTTTTGTGTAAAACTGGAGGTAGCGTAAGAGGGGCAGAGTGAACGTTTTGGAGAGGAAAGCTGAGGTAAATCAGGTGGGAAAGCGGTGATATGTTTGACAGAAAAGCTGAGGTAACTCATCTTAAACAAATGGCCGATTTTTGGAGGGATAAATCCAGGGTTGGTTTGAAGGGGTGACCTGAACACTTCTGAGGGAAAGTCTGCTATCCCTCCGAGGAGCCAGAGAGAGCATTTGTGGAGAGGATCTGAGGGAAATGCAGAGGGACAGAGCCGAGACTGGCTGATAAGGGGGCAGGGCAGGTGAGGAGAGGTGCTGTGGCCAGGATCCCGGCAGGGGCAGAGATGAGGTGCGAGAGCGGTGGAGGCAGAGCAGGGGCAGACGATGTGCCATGCCGGGACGTCGGGGCCAGCGGTGGCGCGCAGGGCGGGCTTCTGTCGGGAAGGTGCGGCTGTCCCGCGGGGCCGTTGCGGGCGGGAGAGCCGGTGGGGCGCCCTGCGA
>NW_010253467.1:0-66386 GCF_000690775.1 Eurypyga helias
ATATATATATATATATAAATATATTCGTGAAATAACCAGATTTGAAATGCCTGTGGAAATCATGAGCAGAGAGAGGACACTGTCACTTCATCTAGCTTCTAACAGAGCACCCAATCCAGCAAATCACTAAGTAGAACTGCTTGCTAGGAAATCCATGAATAAAGCTGCAGTGAACCATTCACCAGAGACTCAGATGCTACTACGTAAGTCTCTGTAAAGCTGGCAGAACCTGTGAAGATTGTGCCATCAAAATCAATCTACCCTATTTGAAAGCTGAGCAGCAGAAATATCATAAGCTTGGGAAGAAAAAAGATCAGAAATTGCACAGACTTGTTACTGCTGTTGGAGAGGTCTAAATGGTCTGCTGGACTTTTGGAAAGAGAGGAAAGCATGGGCCAGGTCATAGTTTGGATTTTACTGTCCCTCTGTGCCCTGCTTTTCCTCAGGGCATGTACCCTTACTCCAACTGTCCCCTTTCCCAGCTCAACAGCTGGCACCCTTTCTCCCTCCTTTCTAGGAGCACTTACTAGTGTACTGCTTCTAGAGACCATCCATGTACAGACAGTGCCTAAGGGTTAGAAGAATTATCAAATCTGCCACTTGTATGACTCACAGAGATAAAAATATTGCAATAGAGGAATGGGAGAGTGCCCTGGAATAACATCACAGACCATCTCCCCAGCTATTGCCAGCCTTTCCTCAGCTATCATTCACAAGTAGCATTTTAATACACTACATTCCTGGTTCCTCATCAATTCTAGTACAGTCATTTGCAGCTCTACAAGTCAAGTGAAAAAACAGGTGGCAGATATTTTAATTTAATTTCAGTAGTGCTTTATGAACAAACCTATAACATAAAGTTTGGAAGTGAGCAACCAACTTTTGACTATAAAAAAAAGCCCTAAACAACCACATTTAAAAGGGAGAAAGACTGTGGATGAGCCACTTTCACCTTTTATTCAAGCTTAAGTCCATAAAACAATCACACACTTCTCCAGAGCCTTTTGCTCTTTCCTGTCTTCTCCTCTGTGTTAGCAGAGGGGCTGACCATGGGCACCCACATCAGCATAACACAGCTGACTGTGTGACCACAGGCACAAGGGAGGCAAGGAGGATATAACTGAGGAGCAAAAGATCCACAATAACAGCATTTTAGAGGCTCTGTAGATACAGTTTCAGACCTGCAACTGAGCCAACTGAATGCTGACCTCCATGGAAAGGACTCCTACCACCTACACACACTCTACCTTCTACTGGCTCTGACATTCACCTAATCATTAAGTAACCAAGTTGTTGCTGAGTGCAAAAAGACCAAAGCCACTCCCCCCCTTTAATATTTTTCCCTCCTTTCCTTTATTCAGGAACAGTTACTGCAAGCTCACCTTTTTGCCACACCATGCTCAAGAGAAACAGCAAGAGTATGAGCCTGACAGGAGAGAGCTGGACATTAGGGAGGGGAAAACCCCTTTTCAGAGATGACAAGCAATTACTTCAGCTGAAGCCATGTTACAAAAACACATCTCCAGAGAGTGGAGAATGATCCTGCAGACTTATCTGAGCAGTCAGGAGGATAAGTGATTCACTCTTCCAAGTGCATGGCTTGGGAATAGAAATGGAGAAAAAGACAAGTGGGTGAAGCTCTGGTAATCTCTCTCTCTCTAGTCATTAGGTAGAACAGCTGAAAACAGTGTTTACCAAATGGGCTAAAGTACCTACTCAGCACCCCAGAGTGGGGAAGGTTAAGAGGATGCTGAAATCACAGGCACAGCTCATTCTCTTTGCTGTCCAGGGGTTAACCATCCATCTCCCTCTTATTTAGGAAGTGTCATAAGGCAACAGGCTAGCTCTTTAGGACTTGAGGATTATTTTTGTTCATTGTGGCATTTTTAAATGAACAAATATTAAGCAATCCTATTGTTTTCATCTCTCAGTGCTGCACCATGTACCACTTTCACTACTCCATTGTTTTTAATGAAGCTCTCTGTGTGCTGGACACACCTGCAGAGCTCTTTAGGAACAGAAGATTGGTCATCATCAAGCAAATCTTTCTTCACCTCTCACAACTCTATTTATGATATACTGATTAATCAATCATCAGAGAGATTAAAGGCTATCTTTATAAAATAAATGGCTTATGGCTGCAGCAAATCATGGCTTTGAGATTTATTGGAAAAGGCTGTAAATTGTCAGTCATGTTATTACACAAATAAATCAGATAGTTACTGCAAATTGATTAACTGATTCCAATTTTTTTAGGAACAAATTGTTGCACCAACCTATTTTTCTCTCTTCTTGGACAAAATGATTGCTTTGTAGTCCGAGTGAATGATTGCCTGTGTGTCCAAGGCCACAGTTATTGCTTTAAGTTGCTTCACACATTAACGTTCTTTGAGTGTTGTTCCCCACATGAGCACCACTCCTCATTTGAAAAGACTGAATGGTACAATGGTTGTTTGAGATATTGAAAATAATATTTCAACACCATAATCATTATTATATTTATATATGGAACAACCCTACAATTAATATAGATAGGCTTTTTCAAGTTTCACAATAAAATTAGAGGACCAAGGATAATTTCCTACAGTGAAAGAGAAACAATTAAGACCCTCTCATTATACCTGCCTTGCTGTAAACATAGCAGTATTGTGGGGTGAGGAGAGTAAAGGGAATTAAGGGAATGTTTCAGTAAAAGAAAGTAAAGTCGTCTGAAATTCAGGATATTCATTGCTGAGATTACAATGACTTTCCTTCGTGAAAATAATTATGTAGAGGTACATGAATTTAGAAGTTAACAGCAGACTAGCACATTTAACTTTTATACTCAATGCATTTGCACCATCTGCATGTCTCAAATAAGTCCCCCTGCATCACAGCTAGTAGACACTTTGGTTGAACTTACACTGTCAATTCAGATTACGCTTTATTTCTTTTCAGCGCCTTTTTGCTGTGACCAGCCTTGCTGCATGTCTGTGGGATCCCTTCTGAGGAAAACAGATTAAGTTCACCTCACCAGCTAAACCCCAGGCATGGTGCCATGGTTAGATCAGCCCAGGCACTGCTCAGATGGGCGGTACAGGTAGGTATGCACCAGGTTTGTCTTCTGCTGTAGAGACCTGTCCTATGATGCTAACAGGTCTTGTTCTTCACGCATCTTCTTGGCACTCCCTGCTGCAGGCAGAACCTGAAGTGTCATGTTATCGCAACACAAATGCACAAAGCTGTCATCTTGGGCACGTTGCATAAGAAGTATCATTATTAAAATACCTTAAAATAGCTAAAACATCTCAGGATCAGGAAGTGGTAGGCAAGGCCAGGAGGCTTCTGCCTCAAACCACCCCAGAACTCGGACCGTCTAGGGAGGAAGGAAGAGGTGTTCGTAGTGCCTTCATGACCACTTATGGAGAATGTACCAACTCAGCTTGCTGCAGAGAATTTTAGAGCAGGGCCACTTGAAGCTGAAAAACTAAGAGCATTCCACTTTTAAGACCCATCATGAAAATCAGTATGGATGTGTGAGAAGTATGCAACAGGCAAATTTTGTGCACTGTGTATACGACGGGCCAGAGGGGTGAGACACAGAAAGCTGTGTGATAGGTGTGCCTGGGATTCTTCCATGTGCCACATTCTGGGACTAGCCAGGTCTCCCTAAAAGATTCGTAAAAGGTGAAGGACCTGGAAATAAGTCACTTAATGCTAAATTCAAGCTGTTTGGTGGAATAGGAGCAGATTAATAGACTCGTAGGTGATGACAACCTTAACATTTGCAGCGTATATTGTTTCGGGTGTACTTCAATCCAGATTAGGCTGTTCCAGTGGGCCAAAAATCCCCCTACACATGAAGCTCACAGTGAAGCAATCCCAAAAAACTTCACTTTCTTGGATTCAGGCCCCTATATAGGCAAGTCTAAGAAGCCTCATATGATCTTTCTGCCTGTTTCACACAGAAGATTCAAGCATGTCACTCCTCCCCCAGTGATTGCCTGTAAATTTTCACATGTGGCTACAAGCCTTATTTATTTTCCTGCTCATTTCTGGTACCTTCTTCCAAGTCTCCTTTCTCACTTTGAGTTTGTTCAATGTCTAAACAAAGGCTCTATAACAGTATATGAAATCTTTCCTCTGCTACTGTGGGCCAATACTGTGACTCAGAGGCAAGGGTTCTCCTACAAAAAGAGGGAAGAATAATACATGTTAAATTACTTAAAAGAGGTCTTAAAGCAAATAAAATTATCGCAGCCCTCACAGTCAGACTGTGAGGGTGATATGCATCACCCTGCTGCAGCTCTGTGACCAACATCCTAATTCCATCAAAGGCCTTAGGTATTCCTTTTCACCACATCTACCCTCCCTCACACAGCTTGTACAAACCTGAACACAAAACTAGTGCCCTTGACCTGGGTGAAATCTGAAGCAGAGGGGGGTCCAGATCTAGGCCATGATGGGAAGTCTGCATATACCCTTTTGTTCACATCTTCTGTGGTGACGAGGAATAGGGACTTGAATCAGCTCCAAAAAGTGCCACCTTTCCGGGTATCCCACACTATCAGCACAAGACGCACAGCAGAGGCACCCAAGAGACTGACTGGCCCAGACAGGTTTTCTCACATGATCATCTGTATGAATTTTCTGTAGTAGAGACACAGCTGTAGTAGGGACAGGAAGATTGTTGTCCCACATCCTCAATAACAGGGACTTCATCTTGAACAAAATGTTTCACTCTTTGCTGGTCATTGTGTACATGATTGCAGTCATGAGGTTAGTGGATTGCTTGGATTGCTGATAAGGAAACATTTATCCTGCCATCAGAAAAAAGTTTTGGCCCTTTAGGGCACAAGCTGATGTCAGTGTCACTGGAACACATTTCTGGAACTTCTGAGAGTATAAAGGGAGGCATGTTGCCATTTCCACGGAGAGCAGGAAGAAAGGAGCTATAATTCTTTAAAACAGTGATAAAATACAAAAGAAGCTCAGCAAAGGAAGGTAAAAGGAGTTCAGACAATGGAAGATAAAGCAATTAAAGAAGGGGGAGGAACTTGAATGAAGAGAAGGCTGTACGACTGAAAACAAAACGCAAAGCTGTGTATATCTTATGGATCTTAACATACCATTAGGGAGCTGTTGTGAACATTAGAGGAGCTCTCACTGGTTTGTAAATCTTTAAGTGCCACATGCTTGCTTGGCCTACATAGGATGCCCTTGTGCTGTTGTGAAACAGCCATTGTGTTGTACCCCTGTGTTCTCCACAAGGGCTGGAGCACCATTGGTGCATACCAGGAGGAGAACTTCCAGCTTAGTTTCCCTTGTAAAGATTCAATTTTGCACGCACCAGGCTAACCTTGTTAACCAAACTGATGCTTGCGAAGGTAGGAAGATCTGCAACTTGCTTCAAAACGGTTTTAGCCCTGTTACAAAGAAAATGCTAGCAGAGTCCCAGCCACTTCTGCTACACATACATAATGGCTAGCAGAACTGTTTATGCTATCATGAAGCAGCAGCTCTGGCACTGTGGACAGCAGATCTGATTAGCAAGTCTGATTCATCCCAGTCCCTCATTAGAGTCTTACCTCTTTGCTTTTACAGTAGCACAATAGCTCCTAAAACATCCACTTTGCCAACATGAATGCAGCTGAAAAGAAGATATTGTTTGGTCTCCTGCATGTTGGAGTTCCTAGTCTCTTGATACCAGAATGGTCCCAGCAGCTATGTGTTGCCAGTCATAAAGAGAACAAGCTTGAGGATAAATGTTTTATGGCAAAGATTTAACTGGCACCAGGCAGGTCCTGAAAGAAGGAGCAGAAAGATAACTGAAATGTCACATTTTCCCTTCTGAGCCTGCATGAACCACTGTTCAGGCAAACCAGAGACTCTGGGACAGACAGCTAAAAGGTCTGGTCACCTCCCACCTAGGAGGGGAGCGTACCAGGCACTCTGTCACAAAATACTGCTCGGTCTCAGCTGTTCATCTTTTTAGGAACTGTATCCTTCAAGGAGGTACAATAAGGCATGTTCTACTGATTTTTCTGTAACCACATTGATCAAATGCCAATTAGCAAGTCTTGTTAATTTTATAACAGCTCATAACTGTTAAGGGGGCTAAAAATGCTACAAGCTTATTAACATACTTTTAAAAAACAAAAGGTGATAGGGTTGTCCATTGAGAAAAATCCACTAATCTGGTTTAGGATTTCATCTCACAAACACTATTGATACACAGAAAAGACAAAATTTACTGGTGTTAAAAGGCTGATAATACCTAGTAATTCCATTTAGGAATATTATAGGTAATTTCTTCATGTGTACTGACTCACATGCATCCTAGATGCCACATAATTATCTTTGGCAAATCAGTCTTATCCCATCAACTCAAAAAATATTTCGTTAGTTGGAGCTAGGCTGATGCTTTTGTGATAGACTCCTTCCTGCAGATGCCTGAAACGCCAGACCGTCAGTGTAAGGTTACTGAATTCAATGGAGCAAAGCTGATTATCACCAGCTGAAAGTCCAGTGCTTCCTATAAGCATGACCGGTTATTTTGAGTATTTTTTTTAACTGTATCCTGAATATCTTTTAAAAGTTTGACAAAAGTTTCATGCTTTTTACAATGGGCTCTAAAACATTAAAAATCTCTATAAATGTTTTAAAGATTTAACAAAGCCAAATAAAAAAAAAATCTCTGCAGGCTCATCCATTCCTATTCTGAAGTTCCCTGTGGGCACACTGCTTCACAGAAACTCTTTTCCCAATGTAGCAGAATATCCTTTTAATGGAGGGGAGAAAAAAAAAAAAAGGCAAAAAAGAAAAAAAGCTGTATTGTTATTCTTAACTCTTAGACCAATATTTGCTTTAGTTACATGATAATGAAGACCTTCATACAGAAATCAGCTAGGGGAAAAAAAAATCCTATGGAACTGTAACAAACAGAATATGCCACCTAGCTTACCAATTTTAAAAGATCACAGTCATTTTTTCTGATAAATCTAGTATGATGCCTGTAATATACTTTCAAGTAGCACCAAGCAGAGCTGTTGAACTTTGGGTTTCAAATACCTTCTTTTCTTTCCTTTTTCCTGTTTTGCCCTGAGGTCTGTGAACTTTGGCTAGTATATGAAAGTCCTCAGAATCCCCACTATTTTCTTTCTCTTTCTTCTGTTACTAGCCACCTTCTGTGTTACCACTAAAAAAGCTACGCAGTTGTAAGCCATCTGTAGGTGCTCCACTGTCTCTTGACAGTCAGTGGTCCAAAGAGCTGAGCAAACACAACTGCTGTTGAACTCCCTTAGGGTGTCCAAATATGGAAACACCTTTCAAATGACCAGCAACAGAAGTAAAATGATGATAGTTAAAGAGAGACTTCATTAATTTATTGCTCTGAATATTTGAAGTATAAGTAATAAGCAAAACCATAACATACTGGCTTTCTCATGTTGCTCCAGCAACTCCAAATCTAGTGTATCTATAAATCCCACTGATAGATCTCACCAGAAAAAACATATCTGGATGCATATATCAGAATTTAGAAATTGAAATGCCATCTTGCACAGTTATGTTGCTGTGATTTGACCATCTGAGTGAGAGATTTACATGTCCTACTGACATACACCAGTTTGAAAACTAAGAGCACAGAAATAAATCTTGAGGATATTGATGTTAATGGACAAATTTTCATTGCTTTCCAAAAGAATAGGGCCTGGTACATTGCAAAATCACTGTAGAGAAACAATAAAACCAAGTTACAAAAGCTACTCTTCATTTGGCTTCAGACCAGTGTATAATAGCCCAAAATATTTGTATACCTTTGTCAAGAAAACATATGTCCTATTATTTTAAAATAAGCTCCAGCATATATTTAATATATCTCACTACTCTTCGAAGTTTGTCAGTTTAAAGAAAAAACATTTTCCTTCCTTTTATACAATGTGTTTTAATGTTGTGTTAAGCTGTTGAAAAAGACATCATAGCCTTCCTTATGTTCTCTTCTTGGTGGCATTGCCACCACTGAGTTATTATGTAAATTATTGCAATTTTGTTAGCTCCTTCCATCTCTTTTCTTAACAAAAGGGGTCTGCAAGTGCTAATCAAAATGTTGCAATTTACATATTAATGAAGTTTTAATAATTGCATTTGCCTCATATGCAGTATGAATGGTATGGAGACTTTTTACTCTTCTTTTGAGCAATCACTACATTTTGATTTCCTGAAGTAGCTGAAGTACATTTGGAAACAAAGTGTAAGTGCATCATAGTATATGTCTCTGTATATATCAATATTTCTATATGTCTTCATTATCAGAGTGACACAGTCCAGCGTTTGAAGCTTAAAAATAGCATCACGTGTGACTGTGGACTGTCATTATTTACTCACATTCACTTGAACACTTTTGTTGCAATCATTCTGCAAAATGATAAAGGCACATTTTTCTGCTGAGCACAAATAAGTAGTCAGTCAATTTTGTGGGTTTTTTTTATAAATAGAATAAAGAGGGAGGGATGGAGAGAGAAGGAGAGAGATAAAGTTTTAAAATAACCACAACACACTCCTATGAAAAGGTGAAAGGTAAAAAATTGCCCACCAGGATAAATGTCACATTAAAAAAGCTAGATAGGGAAGCACACTGAGTTTCCATTTTCCATTCTATTTTATACTTTGCTGATATTTTAAAATATGGTAAACACATATACTGTGTTTAGCATTAGATGTTTAAAGATTTCTAATTACACATCTGAGATCACATCTATCCGTGAATCAATAGAGTGGACTAAATCAATTTCTACTTTCAGCTGAATAGCCAAATATGCACAATATCCCTTAAATTCCTATTAGAAATTTTTAGGGAATGCCAAAAAACACAAGGTATTCCAAGTAACAAATTGTCATCCATATTTGAACTGAACATCCAATTGTTTTTTTATAGCTTCCATTCATGGGATCTTGTTCAGCTCTTTTCAGTTAGACTGAAGAGTTCTTTACCAAATTTCTGTTCCTCATTAAAATAGGGAGATGAAGTTAAACATCTGTTTGC
This sequence comes from Eurypyga helias, assembly GCF_000690775.1. NCBI lineage: Eukaryota > Metazoa > Chordata > Aves > Eurypygiformes > Eurypygidae > Eurypyga > Eurypyga helias. Next base: position 9,023 of record NW_010253467.1, read on the forward strand.
TAAACTAAATAGATCACAAATCTCTCAAAACAATTCATTTTTTTAAGCATTTTCTTTATTCTTATTTGAATCTTCTCCAGTATTTAACTATTTTCTTTAGGAATGTACAAACTTGAGTATTCCAGAATGTTTATTCTCAGTGACAGAAAATCTATACCCCTCATCAGTTTTCTAGGTTTCTGCTCTAAGCAATCCCATTGGCCTTTTTCAGCCAGAATTTCCACTGGGAGCTTATTTTCAACAGGATAACTACTGTAACTCAACTTCCTGAATTTGTAACTTGGTGAAACTTTTTTATTATGTTTTCGGCACTTCAAGATAAAATGTTCTTTGCTAGGATGAGATCTAATATTGGATTACTTCCATGCTGGGTGCAAAATATTTTGAGCCTGGAACAATATGTATAGATGGCAATCTTTAAGATACTTGGATCTCATAGCATGAAACTTTAAATGTTACTCAGATCTAAGATGCCATCAGAACACAGATTTACCTGTGTTTTAATAAAATAACTTCAATGTATTTGATAGATGTTCATAGTACTTTACTGTCATCCTCTGCTTGAACATTATGCTTTATCTGAAAACAGTGGCCCAGGAGCATACAAATAATTTCTCTCCAAAGTTTCAGGAACAAAAAATGAGAAATTCTATTTTTGTACAGAATTTCACTCCTCTCCACTTACTCACTCAATCCAGTTTGTCTTCTAGGGTCTGATCCAAAGCCAACAGAGCCAACATTAACCAGGCTCTAATGGAAGATTTGATTTGCATAAACAATGGTTTTTTTTATCACTGAACAAGAGACTTAGTAATGGTTGCACCTGAAGCTTCATGCCAAAGACTTCAAAAGCAGATTGAAGATATGTAGGATTTATAGAATGATATTAAAAAAAATATAATTTATCCTGAATTTCAGGAAAACACTTGAGAATAAGATTGATTCAGATACAGACAACATTCCCAGGAGTGTTGATAAGCGGTTTATTGCTTTGAGTATTTAGAACTAGTGTTAAAGAATAAGTATCTGGGGTTTTTTTAGTTCAAAGCATTTGAAACTGAACTCATGTTCATTTCTATTTTTTGTTCTTCTGTTTTGAAACTGATATGATCAATATTTTTAATTTACTTAAATAGCTGGTGTTTGAAAAATGAAACATTTCAATAACTGTTGCAGTTATATTTTCACTAAGCAGGTCAGAATTAACCTAAAAAGGACACAAAATGATCAAAATGTAATATTAAGAATTTAATTTTATGTTTTTAAAAGTGTATTTTTCAACCAGAAAACCTCACCCATATGGAAATGTAGAGCACCTATCTTTAGAATGAAGTTAAGCAATATGTATAACGTGACAAGATTTTGGTAGTGGGGGGCTACAAGGGTGGCTTCTGTGAGAAGCTGTTAGAAGCTTCCCCCATGTCTGACAGAGCCAATGCCTCCTGGTTCCAATCAGACCCACTGCTAGCCAAGGCTGAGCCCATCAGTGGTGGTGGTAGTGCCTCTGGGGTAACATGTTTAAGAATGGGGAAAAAAATGGAAGAAAAAAGATTTTGCAGCAGAGTGAGAGAGGGAGAAAGATGTGTGAGCAACAGCTCTGCAGACCCCCAGGTCAGTGGAGAAGGAGGGGGAAGAGGTGCTCCAGGCGCCAGAGCAGAGATTCCCTGGCAGCCCCTGGTGCAGACCGTGGTAATGCCAGCTGGGTCCCTGCAGCCATGGAGCATCATGAGGGAGCAGAGACACACCTGCAGCCTGGGGAGGACCCCACACCAGAGCAGGGGGATGCCCAAAGGGGAGTGTGACCCCGTGGGAAGCCCGTGCTGGAGCAAGCTCCTGGCAGGAGCTGTGGCTCCATGGACGGAGGAGCCCAGGCTGGAGCAGGTTTGCTGGCAGGACTTGAGACCCCAGGGGGGACCCAGGTTGGAGCAGGGTAAGGGTGTGACAAGTCCTCCTTCTGAGCAGCAGAGACAACATATGATGAATTGACCATAACCCCCATTGTTTATCCCCCTGCGCCACTCCTCGATGTGTTGCACGTAAACAGGAGGGAAGCTGAGCCCAGGAAGAAGGGAGAGGTGGGTGGAAGGGGTTTAAGATTTGGGTTTAGTTTTATCTTTACTCTTGTCTGATTGGTGATAAATTAATTTTTTCCCCAAGCTGAGCCTCTTTTGGCCATGACTCTAATTGCTGAATGATGTCTCCATGTCTTTATCTCAAGACATGAGCATTGTATATTCCGTCCCCTGCCCACCTGAGGAGGGCAGTGATAGAGCAGCTTGGTGGGCACCTGGCCTCCAGCCAAAGTCAGCCCACCACACAATGCTTTGGAGATCATGACTGCTCTTTGCACCCCCTATCCAGTTCTCAAAATTTTATTCCCTGAAAGGAGTGGCAGGGACAATGTATGATGCCAGCGATCATGCTCGTATCCAGAATTGTTGTGCAGGGGAAAGATACAAAGGTTTTTGTGTGCCTCTTCTCAACAGCAAGACATCTTATCACCCAACCAGAGACAGACAACCCTTCTAGCCATGTGAACCAAAACATCACATGATTGAGGGCCATTTAACATATCCCACATATTTCAGAGACCAAAAAGATAAATCTATGAGAGGGGTTAACTGAACCACAGCAATTGAACAAGTTGCAGCTGAGCAGGTCATAAGCTGAATGCAACTCTAGAGCTGCAAGTTGACCATCTTGTCCTAACTCAGTGCCAGCATCTAAATCAGGAAATAAAATGAACGATATAATTTGTCACACATATTGCACACTATATCTGATAACAGATAAGGAAGTAAGCACTGAAAATACCTCTTTGAAACTTTCTTTTTCTCCATAAAACCTGTGGGAGATTCATTCCAACCTGATCTAATTTCTATGAGGAATTCTGGCAAGATGTTAATCCATCCTCATTTTATGGTCATCTTATTTATCTTTAAATTAGACACAGAAAATTAGCCTTTTGTGAAAGGCTAAAGGTCCTGCTTTAATGAGAAGAATGCTCTGCCCTGTAAAGAGAGTAGTTCTGATGTGTTAGTGGCAGATAAAGGAAAGTGGTGGGTTTCTTTGTCATTTGGAACCAGAGGAGAGATATGTATGTGTATGTGTATGTGTATGTGTATATGTATGTGTATGTGTATGTGTATATGTATATGTATATGTATATGTATATGTATATGTATATAAACATATATATAAAAACACTGTGTGGTAACTGGAATATGGTGTTTAATACTGTTATTCTGCTAGAGGAGCCAGCTCCCCTTTTGTCAACATTTCCCTTATTCTGTTCCAAGCAATTCTCAGTTACAGCTGAAGAACTGAGTCCTTCCAGAGCTGATACTGGTAGGCAGCTTGCATGCAGTCAACCTTGGTGTTAGGGATAACACCTTTCATAAGCAAAGACTTGGATCATTCTCTGAAAGTTGGCATCAATGCCCAGGAGTCCTGTTCACATACAGTTTACTAGCACACATACAAGCATATGGTTCTTCCAAGGATGAGAAGGCTGTTGGATACACTAGTTTATTTTCATAAAACTTAGCTAACTCCTTTTTTTCCTAGGATTCACCCACCTTTTGAAAAAATCAAGTGTTGTTTCCTATTTGTGATGTATTCTCCATTTTGGTTTTTTGCCTTCTCTTTTTCATGTTTTACACATTTGGTGGCTTTTTCAAATACATCCCAACTGAAACAAGGATTTGTAGGAATACTACAAAACAAAGAATTAAAATTCTAAAGTAGATTTCACCCTGATTTCATGACAGTGGTGTATCATTATCAAAATTGAAGGGCTTAATTTTGAGGACTGTCAATAAACTTTTGCAGTTATTCCAGAAGGCATAGCATATATTCCAAATTCTGGAAAACAAATTACAAACTCACCTTCTGCTGTGAATGACAGGGAAACATCAAACACACCAGCGTATAGGTACCTGGAAAAATAAAACACAAAGAGTGTTTTGTGGAGAGGTCTCAATCAAGCGTTCTTAAAGAGAGCAAAGTCATAGATCCATATATCTCTGCTACTTCTCATCCCAGATCAAATGGCCCAGCTGAATTCTTTGTAGAGATATTAAAAAGACATTACAGACAAAATTATTTCAAACCCAGCACAACTGCCTTGCAGATTTTGTATTTTCGTGCAGATCTGCACTACATTCTGCCTCTCAGAAAACTCCAGCAGAGCTCCTTCTATAACATCAGTTATCTATCAGATTTGATCTGCTTAGAACAGATTTAGCAAAGAAGTGGAAGCAGAGCAGCTAAAGGTATAAAAGCATTCCTGGGAAATATACTCTACAGGGCATCAAAAAAAGAAATAGGCGAGAAGCATATTTCTGGGAAGGTTTTGCATCTGTGACATGCCTGGCTGAGGTATGGGAGGGAATAATGAAGATCCATGCTGGCTAGCCGTTACCCAGTAAAGGCTCAAATAATTTAAGGACTCCATTTGTGTGAGTATTGTAAAGATTAAAAGTGCATGGTAAAGGAGTGGCAGGGAAGAGACAGAATATTGCGGTACATGGATCTGTAGTGCTGAGAGCAGCCTGGCTGGTAAAAGCAAAAACCATTGTTAGGAGCTAATGAACCTCTCTGAACTTAGCAATTACAAGATATTATGGTACATGTAACCAGTTCTGAGAAGAGCTGCAAGGGAAGATAATATAAACCTGGACCTCCTGTGTTGACAAGTTTCTTTGCCATACAAACTTTATTCCTCACTAAGTGTGACAATGTATCTAACATAAAATCCACTTCTGGAATAAGAATTTAAAGGTTCTCAATAAACACATTGCTTACTTCTATTACCTATCCTTTTGGCCTCATAAAGATAAATAAGTTATTTGCAACTGGGTGTTATGGCATCAGAGTAAGTCGTAAGTTCCTCTCCGCTTTTACTTGTAATGAAAGACAATGTTCTGCTTCAATGAAATTGTTTGGAGTCCAGCCAGAAACATTTTCTGTGCTGAAATTTCATTTCATTTACAAAAAAAGGTGCTTTTAGTTATAGCATTCCAGCTATGGCCAGGAACATGAGGAAGAAAACATGTAATTCCCTCACATTTAGAAAGAGGTGACAGATGTTTTTCTAGAAATACTAGGATACTGTATAGACTTGGGGTGAACAGCACTGGTAATCTATTAATACACTCTCCTTGTAAATCATCAGTTCTCATGTTTTAACATTTTGTAAATTGCCATGTCTAACTTAAGAGCAATGAAGAAATACAGAACAAAAAGTCAGTGGAGGAAAATATGATGTTTGGAATTTATGGTAAGGATTTAAAAAAGACAATTTACCTGGAGTCCTGAATGCACAGGTTCACTTTAAAGCATTTGTCAATCCCCCAGATTTAGCTGGGAGATACAGCCCTCTGACTTGGCTCTACCTTTCAAATATATGAGCAAGCAGAAGAGTGTTTTGGGTCCATATGTCTGGAGAGCAGTTACTGTCCAAAACAATCACTTTCTCCTCTTTTTCTAACACTTACTTCCCAACTAAAGATAAAAAGCCTATTTCAAGGATAACCTCACACCAGCTGTTAACAGAAATTTCTTGGTTTTCTATGGTATTTGTGTTGGAAACAATTGCCAAGGTGTCCAGACTCTTGAATCACGGGGAAGTGTAGATTTAACCTTGTCGGAAGGCCATGTGATTGACATTTCCATTGCCAGAGTTTGTCCAAGTCATTTCAAGAGCCAACTAGATTTCATTTTGCCTTATCTGTGGGTTATCATTCTTATAAGAATCATCTCATTCTGGCAGGATCTTGATTTAAGGCTTTAAAAGTCAGCTGGGCTCAAACTGATTTTGCAAGGTCACAAACACTGCAGGTTCACTCCATAATATGGAATTAGAAGATTGAGTGCCAGCCCTTTCAAGGTCCTAGCAACAGTCAGATGTGCCTCACAGTCTCATTCTCAATTAGGGCAATTTTTAAGGCTGTCAGCAGCTCACAATTTTAGCTCATGGTTCTCACCTCAATATTTTTTCCAGGTGCGCAGTCCTGACAAAAATTTGCCTCCCTTCCATTTGCAAGCTACTTTGAGACCCTTCCTTTATGTTATATTTACATAACTGCATATTCTATATTTTCATCTTATCAAATAAAATCTCCCTTTGCAAAAAATGTCTGCTGTTGTAACTGACTATCTCAACCATGGGGCACGTAAGATGGAATGCCCGCTGGCACCACACTTGCATATGAAGGATTAGCTGGGCAAAACTGCTACCAGGTTTGATTTACTTGCCAATTGTTTTATTAATTGACAATAATTAGTTATTGTCAAATATATTCCTGTTTTTCACGTTCCCCAGGGAAACAAAATAAACACTGAACTGTTGGTAAGTAATTGCAGGACATAGCTTTAATGAGTTTACTATGAAAACACTATGAGTTAACTTGTAGACTTTAACATTCAATATACCCCTTTGGCTAGTAATTTTTTTATTAATTTCATTGAAAGAACGTAGCTCACACAAAATCCTAGGCAAGCAGTAACCATACATGTGTGAACTGACTCTGGGAGGCAGAAGTCTCACTGTGAGTGCAGTTCAGAATTTATGCAGACTGCATGTACATGAGCAATAAATGTGATACAGGGTCCTGGAGTGCACTTCTTGTAGGTTAGCCTGTCTAAGTCACATCAACAGTATGGAGCATGGCTAACCAGTCCTGGATGTACGTCATATGTTACATGAACACTTTCTTCTGTGTTAGAAATATCTGACAGAAACCAAAGATCCTTTTACTTTATAGAATGTTTTTTCATTTTTAATTTTGAGTATCAGATAGTTAATTTTAGTTGGATGTCGCATGCTGACATGCAGCCCCGCATACATGAGGTATATTATGTCAGGTAATTCCCTTCACAGGGGTACGCCAAAACACTCCTATCAACGCTTAACTTCTGAGATAGCAGCTACTAGTTATTTTTAAATGTCTTTGTTTACCGTTGCCATTGCTAATTCTTATTGCTAGATGTCTTCACCTTTAGCTGTTCCGCTAAGTAATTACTACCTGGAAGATGCTCCTTATGACCAAAAGAAAAGAAACTGCAAGCAAAAGTTTTATTAACATCATTGCAGAACCTTGAAGGAACGAGGCAAAATTATATAAGCTCAATTACGACAAAGATACTCTTTATCAAAGGAGCCAACAAGCTACATAAAGTTTTATTTTAATGATCGCGCAACAGCACAATAATTACTACTACTTACTATTTGCATTGCTGTAATATCAACAACAGAAAGTTACAAATCCTTCCCCACAGACCTTTGGTCCCAGTCCAGCCATGCACTTAAGTAAATATACAACTTCAAGTAAATCTACTGAATTGAAAATGCAGCTCGTGGTTCAAGTTAAACAATGTGTTCAACGACTTTCCAGGGTCAGGAGCTTAAAACCTACAAATCTCTTTTTTGAAAACCAGTTTAGCAATGTTCAGCTGTGAGATGCTTTATCTCATCAAGAATAAAAAAGGAGGCTTCATTTCTATTTTTCCTTCAGTCTTTTCCATTAAGAATAACTTTCATTTAGTTAGAAAATTGCTTTCTCCTAAAAAGTGCCCCACAAATATGCATGTCAGGGACTTCTGTTGGATCGTAAATATAACTATCCACAATATAGCCACCCAGGGATAGTCCTGGTATTTATTACATACCATAAAGAACATCTTCTTCCCATCACTTTGAATTATCCTTGTCATCGTGCTCTGTACCTTCAGCAGGGCACTACTCTGTTTGAAAAGGTCACTGAAACCAAATACGGTGAACTAGCTGAAGTCTGGGCAGTAGCTTGTATAGCAAACAGTAGCATTTCAATTTCCATTTCCCTATGGACATGCCTCTATAGCCTGCTTGTCTTTTCCAGTGCTATTACATGCAGTCAGGAATTCAAGGACCGTTAAAGAATAAAACCCCTTTTTTGTAACTTGTGTCTTCACTTTCATCTAGCTGTTATTATTTGTTTGTAACCCATTTCCTCTTACACACACACAAATATGCACTTTAGCCTACTTGTGGCAGCTCCAGAAACTGAGGGGAAGAGGGGATATCAAGGCCATATACACTATCATGAAGTTTACTGAAGACAAAAATGTCACAAACTTCCTAAGTGCTAATAAAAAATGGTAATTTTTGTGTTCTAACTAACTAAGTCAGATGATATTTTCAGCTGTTTGGTTGAGAAAGGTGACAGCTTCTGATCCTATTGCTAACCATTCCTTAAAATCTGCTTTGTTTAGAGATGTGCTACCAGTAGTAAACTGTGGTAGACTGTGTTACAACTCATCAGTGTTAGTTGGTCACATGGAGGAAGAGGTAGCCCATACTAACAAAATGTGAAGATGCTACTAGGTGAGATTCAAGCTGTAGACACTGAATGGGAATACAACTGGTTGAGTATAATAAATATTTTCCCATCTCTCAGATACATTCTGTAGTTACTTTTTGATTGGGTTCAAAAATTCTTTTTGTTCAGTGTGTGTCAGTCAATAATCCATATTCTTCAATAAAAGACAACTACAGGATTTTAGCGAGACTCGTCTGACACTAGATGTAATTTGACAGGGTGAACTGTAGTGCCTAACCGGGTCATGAAGCCTTTGTAAGGTAGCTATTTATCATCATTAAAGCATTTTTGTATCCTCAGTGTATCCTCAGTGAGCCATACACTATAGAAAGTAGGAGTCAGTGCGCATACGGCTGGAGAAGGCTCAGGGCATAGAACTGGCAAAGCAAGTGGAATGATGCGCTCCACGAGTAAGCTGCTGCTCAGTGCGGTACTCAGCAGCAAAGCCAAGCTCCAGCACTAACAGAACACTCTTGCAAGGGTAATCACTGTCTGACTCATCACCTTGTATTTCCAGAATTGCCTCAGCATTTTGTTTGTGTGTTCCTGAAACACAATGCTTCCTCAGTCACAAGTCCCAGTGCTGCAGGCAAAAGAGCCACAATTTAAGAGAACGGGAATTCAGTTTCAGGAAGAATGAATAAAGAGTAAGATATGAATATGATATGATTTGTATGAATAACAAATGACTTGATAATGGTTTATAAGTCTGATTTCCAGACACCATAGTGAATATTTATAGACAAATCTGCCTTCTCACTGAAACAGTAACCTGTAACAGTCGCTTAGCTCTAAGACTGCACTTGTAGCAGTCCTTGACCAAGAAGACTCTACATCTGCTGAACAGCTATACAGGCAGTACTTTACAACCTTGAGAGAGTACTTTTCAACCTTGGTGAAGGCAAAAGTCTTCTGAAACCTCAGTACCATTTTTCTGTCTGATGGACAAAGAAATCCCCTCCCCCAAGTCCAGCGTAAATCATATCATCAGGCTTTTAGGAAATTTACTGAAGAGAAGGAAATTAAAGAACCGAAAGAGACATGTATCATAAAGAAGATTACAAGAAAAGTCTGTCTCAAAATCTGAATTATTTTGCCATACTTGTTTGGACACTTCTGTTTGGCAGGTTTTAATCCAGAATTGTGTACCCTCAGTTGTAAGCTTTTGCCTTATATTTTCTAGAAACTATTTGAGCAATCCGAAAACCACAAAATCATGACACAAAAAAGTAGCATTTCCTTGATGAAAAATAATTGACCTGCAAGCTTCAGTCCTGCTCTCAAAAGTGATGTGTAATATGTCAAAGCCAGAAACAATGTATTGCAGCAGCACCTGTCACCAGGAGCTGAGCTGTGGCCACACAGAGTCCCACAGGAAGGGCATCTCACCTCACCTCTCTCCACAGCAAGACAGAGGAAGGGGCAAGCCCAAACCATACATCTAGAAGCATCACCATATGAAATTATAGTAACAGGCTCAGTCTTCAAAGGAAAAAGATGAGAATATATTTGCCTTCTTCACCAAGATAACTCATTCATTAAATAAATCACTGTCAAGTGTGAAAATGGTATACATTAAAAAATAAAATTATGTCAATTCTTTCTATACTAAATGCAGACAACACTACATAATAAGAACTGGGGAAAAAATTACAATTGAATTAAGCAACACGAGACTCACATAAATTTATGTTACTTGTCTCTAAAGAGATTAAGTACCACAGTATGCTCCATCAATGGCCCTACACATTTTTGCTAATATTTTGCCGTAATTGATGTCGCAGACCTATCTCAGACTAATGACATTACGTTTGCAAGTTTCTGGTGCTCTCATCAAGGAACTTGGAAAGCAATTTCCCAAAGACTTCATCTGTTTCTGTCTTCATTTTCTTGAACTCTCACAGCTATGAATTATTTGCACTGTAGTATTTCTTGTTCCTCAAGATACTAGAAATGTTCCTTTATGATCAGGTACACATCATGAAGACCATGGCCCTGAATCCTTTAAGAACATAAACTTGTTCTCAACCTCAAGTAGTGGTCTTTTTGAAACTGCTGGAAACATTTATAATTTTAAGTCATACATGTGTTTTACAAGCTGGGGTCCAAATTTTTTCTCTTGGACTGTACAAGCCATCCAGTGGTATAAGCAAGGAAGGATAGAAGGACAGAAGGGAGGAAGGTTGGAAGGAAACCTGCTTGCAGCCTAGGCATACAGGTTGGGTTCTGTATGACATGATCATGCATGTGGTCTCTCCTCCAGTGAGTGTGATGAGATACTCACCTCCTCAGATATCCCAAACTATTCCACATGTTCCTGGTTCCTACAGAACACTAGATTCCCTCCTGCAAATTATTCCAGTTAGGTGGAAATCTGCACTGTGGCTGGCTTCACCATGGCTGTGAAAGGTGTCTGCCAGTGTGGAAAGGTTTGTAAAACTTAAAAATTATTTTCCCTCTTGTTCTCTTATTTTGCTGAGCTATTATCTCCCCCTGCCTATAATCAGAATTTGGCAATACACTAAGAATGGGAACAGAGAGGCAGGGAACTATCAATCAAAAAGACTTTTAATTTCACCAGTGCTACCAATTCACGCTGCGCCAGCCGTAGCACATCTCTTCCTTTGCTTCTCAGTCTGTGAAATGGAGCTAAGATTACTCCCCTTCATCTGTTACCAGGTAGTGCAGAGCTCTGAACGTGTTAAATGCAACATTAAGTGTTGATAATTGGTTTAATTAGGAAATGTAATCCTTGCCCTAGGCAGCTTGCCATCTCCCATCTCTTGGAATTTGTTATTTTATTAGACGTTTTTGGTTCCCCAATATCCCTTTTAAGTAGATCGCTTTCCCATTTTATTTTTCATTTACTGTAGATACAGCAGCAGAATCCTTTGTTAGTTGAAATACCCTTTGCAATTTGACATTCAATACTGCTAATTATGTTTTTGACTTGCTTATGCTTATTTTTAGAGATTTCCCAATCCACCCCTCAATACTTTTTGTATATATTTTTAAAGAAGCCTTCTGTTTATAATTATTTTTACATTGCCACTTAAACAAACTTGCATCTGTTGCCTTTTTTCCCTCTAGACTGAACAGGGATGGATTTTAATTGCATCACCAACTGCTTCTAAAACACTTTCTAGAGTCTCCACTAGATTCCCTCTGCATAATAAAATCTTGACCAATAAAATACTAACCAAATCCTGTTAGGGCATTTCAAGTTTTCTCAAAGTCAGCTGTCCTGCAGTTCAGAATGTTCACTTTGCTTCCACCAGCCTCCAAGAATATTTTGAACTAATGATATTGTAATGTCCTGTGTGTTTCTTTGCTTCAGTCCTATTAATCATACTTGGTATATTTTCTAGGACTTGGTCCAAAATAGCCTCTAACCATCTGAATGCTTCAATAAGCCGTGGAAGAAAGCAATCCTGAAATACCTCTCCAAATGCGTTCCTCCTCTTCATTTTTGTATTGAGTGGCATCCAAATCAACATCTGAGTAATTAAAACTCTGCCAGGATCAAATATCCTGCCTTGTTATAGGATCCTCCAATGTATAAAAACATTTGCTGATTCTGTGTTATTTTATTTTAACTACCCTAGAGATGTAAACTCTCTCTGTAGCATCCTAGAATCAACTTATCATTTTATGGCTCTAATTTCTATACAGATTTCTATGTCATCCATAATATTTCTTTCCACAAATCAACATTCTGCCTAACCAGCTCACTTACCTACTGCTTTAATTTACTTAACCCTTTGTCAGATTCTGTATTCTTCATATTACAAGATATAGCTCTGTAAAATTACTTTAAATGTCTTCTAATAATAAAATTATAAATATATTGAAAGTATACAAAAGTTGCACATAAAAATATTGGCAAGATTCATATACAAAACAGAAAGTAATTTTAATATCTGCTTCAGAATTTAATTTGATAGCCATGCCTAACTTCCTTAGTCAAGTTACAGGGTTTTGTAGTCACAGGCTCATGATTCTTCCTTGCTGTCAGTACAAATGCTGTTGGTAGAAATGGATTTCTGTTTACCCTTTCAAGTGGAAAATGGGTCTTGATAGATCAGACAGACAGAGAAACAGAGATCATAAAACAGTTTGATTAGATTTTAGATCCCAGACTTATTGAAAAATAGGGGTGCAGCTCTCAGGGTGCAATCCACCAGTGAGAGAACTGAGGTATGGACAGAGGAATACCAGTGGTAAGAAAAATATCACAGTCACTGAAGTAAGGCAATAACTGACACCCATCTCAGGCAGTGGAAGAGTGCAAAGACAGCTGGAATTGTAAGGAAGTTACCTGGATAGGTAAGATGGAAAGTCTGAACAAAATGAAAGGTCCTTGTGCAGGATTCAACAGAGAATGAGACAAATTTCAGAGGCTGATAAAAATGGTTGGAACTATGTACCCTGTGATCCCTGAACATATCCATGATTCTTCCACAAATTAAAGCTTTTTTCTCTTTTTACTTCACGTACCATCAGCAAATAAGAGAAAATTATTTTATGCTCCCTTTTATTTTTGCAGATATAATTCTACACGTAAATTTCTAAAAGAGTTCCAGTTGCATATTTGCTATGTGATATTCGTTGCAGGAATCACAACAAACTGCAGCAGGTTCATCCTTCTAATTTCTCTCAACTCACTAATCAACCTTTTCATTATCTTCACTAACATTTGGCCTGTGCTGAATAATCATTTTTCAATTATCCTTACATTTCTTACTTAAAGGGTTATCCAAACCAAATCAGTTAGGTCTGTTCTATCAGAATGTTCGTAGTGTCCACCTTGATTCACAATATAATGCCCTTCTTTTCTACCCCTCCTCTGAGTTGTCTACAAATGACTACAAAACCTTTAGCTACTTGGACAGTGAAGAGGTTTTTTATATCTTTTTTCTAACTAGTGTCTTTTTAGAAACCAATAATAGTGATGGATTTGGAAATAAATCTTCAGAAGAGTTTTGATATTCAGGGAACTACCAGATCATTCACATTAGGATCCAGATGTCTGGATGGTGCAACCAAACTGATGGTGCCATCTTAGCTTTCAAAGATTTAAAATTCCCACGTGTTCTACGGGTAAAGAAAAGCTCAGAAATACACTCAGGGAATTTCAGAGTTCAGAATCTGCTATTTGGGAAATACCATGAAGGGTGAGATGAATATATTGGTTATCATTGTGTTCCTCTGTAATGGCTTAAATTGGAGTACAGAGAAAACTGTGAGCCTTCAGGAACTAGCTCTTGTCCAGAGTTTATATTCTTAAGCCCATTGTCCGCCTACGAAGATTTGTAGCTGCCCTCAATTATGAGGATGACAGCCCAGCACCCGTACAAATATATCAGACCCAGAAATGTGTCTGCTGGCTTCTTTGAACCCAAGCTTCTTCACAATGACCAAACAAAATCAATTTGATATCTTTATATTGGACTCAGCTCTTCCCCTGATGGCAGACAAGAGTGCAGCGGTGCCTGGAGAAGAGCACCAGAGGCTATCTGGATAAGCAACCTTTATTTTTCCTATTCTAGAACTTCATCATCCATCCGCTACCACTGCTTCTCCTTCAAAATTTATGGTTTATTTTGGTTTTACCAACCCAAATTCTGATAGTAATCTCAATTATATTGAAAAAAGACTGATGTCTCAAATATAAACATCTTCCATGGAGTTTAGTTCATTTCTGCCAGAAAAAAAAGGGGGGAGTGGGGTGGGGAAGGGAAGCAGACTGAAGAAAAACAATAGATTGAACTGAGTCTTTAATCTGGTCCTGTTAAATAAAATAAATTTTCCAGGTGCTGAGAAAAATGCTAGACAGTAAGGGAGAGTAATCTGGACTCCTTTTTAACACTGGCCTTTGTTTACAAGATGATTGTGGTGTAGACATGAGGGTGGACCTCTCAGTCTACAGATGCCTTGAAAAAAGCATTAATTGTTCACATTGTTCTTTTACCTATGCTAGCAAATTATCCGCATCAAGTAGATGAATACTTATAATACCAACTGTTACTGTCCTTGAAACTCTGAGTTTTTTATTGGTTTTAATTCATTGCACATGTTGGGGTTAACATTATGAAAAAAGCAGAAAAATTGAGATTAAAAAAATGATAAGGAATTAAAAAAAAAAGGAAGAATCATGTCTGATTAAAGATGCATTTTATTTTTATTTTCCTAAATAAGTTCCTTTCCCATCCCTGGAATATTTAACATTGATAACAGCTCTTAACTTGATTTTTATAACTCAATAGAAAAAAAAAAAAACCACCACCAACAAAACACTCTTTTAGCCTTTTGACTGGGTCTTTTCTGCAAAATATAGACACTGGTAAAAATATTTCAAACATATGTCCCCTCTAATTGATATACCTGTATGTCAGCAAAGGATGGAAGGTGTGTGCCTGCCTTTGATGAAAGAAAATGAAGGAGTGAAAGAGGAAGACAGACATCTGGATTACCTTCGTATTATACAGTACTATTGTCTGAAAGCCTTGTTATTTCAGTAAAGCTTATTTTAGTTAATTCTCAATTTTGCCAGAACAGGACAACACAGTCAAGAGAGGTGGCACATATACAGGAGGTCCCTACTCATTTTCAGCACTCTGAGTCATCAGGCTTAGCAAAACTCTTTCTGAGATGATTAATGGCAGATTTGACTCTGGGAGGTAATTATAGGTTTTGACAAGAAGTTTGAAACTTTGGGGATGAAAGTGACTGTGAAGGTTTCACTGAGGAAACCAACCCCTGACAGGCACAACATGCTTATTACAGAAATTGTGAAAAGCACAGAGATCTATAAAATAAGATAGATACAGAAGAACATATTTTTATTAACCCCACTGCTGCTGATGGCAGATGCATCCTCCTTGTTGTTTCAGGACTTAAGTGGTTGGTAACCTCAGTAGCTGCAGTCTTTTTAAGATGCAGAGATTAATTTTCTTGTGAACTCCCTCTGATCCTCCCTCCTTCACCCTTTTTCTTTTGAGGGTTAGGTGGGGGGGAGTAGAGGGAGGAAATACCAGATAAATAGTGCCATGAAAAATAAATTATGCCTGATCAGAAAGTTCTTCCCATAATGCAATCAGTTATATTTACCGTTAACATTTTCTTATTGTTTGGGTTTCAGCAGAGCTATGAATAAGGAAAATAACGAAGTGACATGCACTTCTGATTCTCAAAATACATATTTTCAGTATTCTGAAATGTAATGTATGAAAACTGGAGCAAAGCCTAATTACAAGGACTTCCTCCAAGGAAAAGGTCCTTAAAGACAGCAGGGCTTCTGGTAGGAGCTCTTAGTGTCAGCAAGTGCTTTAGGCTCTTCAAAGCAGCGTCTTTCAGCTGCACCAAATTACTGTTGGGATTGACCAGCATGTTACTCCAATTCAAAACTACACTGGCCAGTCTTTTACTGTAGACTCTGATTTCCCAGCTCTTTTGGTGATGGAGGGGGAACAGTCTGCATCACACTGCAGAGAGCAGAACCCTAACATCAATTCTGAATAGAACTTTTCCCCAAATAAATATTTTTTTCTTCCAGTGAATAAGAGCACTGAAATAGAACTCAGGTCTAGGAAAGGACTATGAAAAGACTTATTGACAAATCTAAATTAATTTACCATTCATACAGTCCTTTATACATCTTGCCACTGTCAGGTAGAGACCCTGTTTCAGTACCCCTGCTTTTCTGTTCAGTTTAATATAATAAGGATATATGGGGCACACAGGAATCACAAAAGCCAGAGTGGAATAAGGGTCATGGGCCAAATTCTTGAGCTGCAATGAAACAGTGGCAAGCCAAGGGAGAGATGTCAAACTGTACTTAGCCAGAAGTGTCTCTCCAAGATTCCACAAACGCTATTCTGTCAGAAAGCAAAATTATATTATTAGGCCACCTGTCACCATGATTCCCAAAAACATATCTTCTCAAGCCATTTGTGGGAGTCTGTGAAAAAGGGTGTCTGCCCATGTTCGCTTTTATGAGGTCATTTGTATTACTTCATATTAAATGTGAACAAATGCCCCAGCCCAGCAGGGGCTTACCAAGACAGCCTGGGAACCATCATGTATCAGGAGGACATGACCCTGACCAGGGAGTCACCACGGGGACATTTAACTTCCCTTCAAAGCCTTGTTCTGAGATTTTGAGTAAAAATCAAACTGGAAGTTTGGCCTAGACTTCAGACCATGAATAAATCTAACCTGCAACATGAAATGAAACCTTTAGTAAGCAGAATCGAGGTGAGCAGCAGAGCTGCTCCCAGAGAAGAAATAGGAATTTTGCTTCTCCAGGCAGAATTGAGTCCTTATTGTTACTATCCACACTCACATACTCCACTGCATTAAAAATCTTGTGATGTAGATTAGCTCACTGTATTTAGGTTAGGCATCTAATATAAGCCAAGATTCATTTAAGCTAAGTTCAGATACCTGCAATGTAGCTTGAGCTAGCCACCTTAGCATTGCAGTGCTTTAGGATACAATTGATCATTGTCTGGAAATGCCTATTTCATTGGTGTCCTCCACATTTCACTGAGATAAAACATAGAATCATAGAATGGTTTGGGTTGGAAGCGACCTTAAAGACCATCTAGTTCCAACCCCCCTGCCATGGGCAGGGACACCTTGCACGAGACCAGGTTGCTCAAAGCCACATCCAGCCTGGCCTTGAAGACATCCAGGGCTGGGGCATCCACAGCTTCTCTGGGCAACCTGTGCCAGTGCCTCACCACCCTCTCTGTGAAGAACTTCTTCCTGATATCTAGTCTAAACCTCCCTGATTTCAATTTATACCCATTACCCCTTGTCCTATCACTACAGGCTCTTGTAAAAAGTCCTCTCCCAGTACCCTTGTAGGCCCCCTTCAGATACTGGAAAGCTGCAATGAGGTCTCCTCGTAGCCTCCTCTTCTCCAGGCTGAACATGTCTTTAGCCTCCAGGTTTCTCACTGTGATCAGCAAAGAAAGTAAGATGACCCAGAGAGCAGTACAGAGCATTTGTGATCTCAATTGTCCTTGCACGGTTCCTGTCTCTCTCTGTAGTGACTGAAAAGGGAACCCAAACTGGTGCCTATCATGAAATAAACACTTTGAGAGTGGGGCTTACCTCTTGAGCCTCCCATAGGATCCTCAGTTACACGTCTAGAATTAGGTGGAATGTATCTGGGCCTGTAAAACTCTGTCCGACACAGATGTGTGGATTGTACTTTCATTCCAATATATTAATTTAATAGTCCGTCTTTATGAAAAACACAAGAGGAATAAGAGTAGATGGAGTACTGTAGCACCTAAATTGTCTTGTGACTCACCTACAACATTTAGTTTCACTTTCACTCCACAGTGAAAGAAGCAGCTACCAGAAGATCATGGTCTCAGGACCAGGCAGATGAGCATCAGGAAAAGGCAGATCACACCATAAAGAGTAGAAAAAATTATATACTCCATGAAGCCTCAATGGTGAACTTAGTTAAAAACCTGCAAGGGAAAAGTGTTTGAAATTTAAGAAGTTGTTACTTCATTCTGTACCTGCAATGTCTTATAGTTGACCAATACAGTCATTGAAAGCAACTTGGAAGTTGTATGCAATTGGCAGAAACTGACTTTTACTTCTCAAAATGCTCATGTAAGAATTGCTTATGTTTTCATGCAGCCAGGGCACAGAATACCAGGGGAATCATGAGCCCAATCACAGATAATCAAGGATGAGATAAAAAGCATTGTAAGCATTTCAGCAGAATTAGAGTACATAGCTCCATTTTCAAATAATCTGTCAAGGCATAAAATAAAAACTGAACAAGACATCTGTCAAATAAAATTTTAATAACATATGAATCAGAATTAGTTGTGGCCTATTGTTTGAATATTCCAATAGTAGAAAAGGAGGTTAAACTCAAATAAATTATTAATTGAGAATAGTTGCTTGTGTCTACTATCTCTCCATATCATTTAAATAAAAACAAAGGTATGCCACAGAATAAAATGAGATTTTTTTTTTTACAATACTTACTTGAAACTAGATGATGCAATTCCCCATCTTATTCAAAAATAATTATTAAACGCTTGGAAAATATACTAATGCATAAAATATATATTCAATTGGCAGACGACAAATAAATTATTTATTGCTTCAAGTTATTGATGAGCTTTCATACCAACTTGTCATTCTGTTTTGCTCTGTCACTCATGAACCATAAGATCATCAGTAATTCATAATAAATAATGTATCCATAGCTAGTCCTTTGGGTAGCTACTCTTATTTATCTAGATATATGCACATGGATATACACTTTCTCACCAAAAGATACGGTCAGCACATTAAACAACATTGATTTCCGGAAGATTTAAACTTACAGGCAGAGAAGAAAAAAAAAAGAAAAAAGAATTGAGGACATTAAAATGTTTTGGGCTATATATTTTTCTTCATTGTAAGAATTCATTGATAGACTAATAGGCAAATACCGAAGGTTAGAATGGATCTCTTCAGGACATATTTACAATAACACAGAATCATAATGAAAACCTATTGTAACAGATTTAGTATAAGCAAAGGGGACAAAATTAATACAGGTTGGTGTGACTACTGTGCCGATGAGCTACAGACTTCTATGTTTATGGAAAAGATTTTGTAAAGGTTAAAAAGGAAAGTAAATTCAAGATGTAAGTTAGCCTTATAATAATGAAAATTATGCACATTATTGGACTGAACAGACGTTATTAGTAAGAATAGATGGATTCTGATACGATAACATCATTATGTCAATTTCTAATATCTTTTCATCCTATAATACAAACATTCCTGAATATTTGCACTGAAATGCTAGTGCAGAGTGATCACTGATGAAAATGCCCTTTGTTTTGACCTATATCATTATTTCAAAGTTATATACAATGCAGTTATTAACTCTTTCTTTCAACTGAAGTAAGAATTGGGTTGGTTCCTGCCAATAGTGTTCAAAATGGTAAACCTGTTAACCTGAGTCACAATTTGCATTTTCAAAATGCAGCTGGAAGAGACCTTTTCCACATGTTTTATCTTTAGGGAAAAAAAAGAAAAAAAGATTGCTGGGGCCAGGCCACAGAGCCTTCAATTCTATACATTATGTTCTGGATTACATATTTTTTCTGTTATTCTATCCACCTTGTTTTGCAATTTACTATGCACAATCACTGTTTCTAAATGACTGAGAAGAAAATACAGGTATATTAGCCGCATAAACTAGATGAATTGATGAAATGTATAAGCAGGATGAACATGAACCACTGGTGTGTTATTTTTGTTTTTAAAAAAAGCTAATGTGATTGTATAACTATATAACTATAAACTAAATATTTCCATAGAGAGATGCAATATTAACTCTATAGTACAAGATCTTGATGACAATTTATGTAGAATACTATAGGATACTTTGTGTAGTTCCAATCATGTACAGCAAGAAAGACAGCTTCAGACTGGAAGAAAAAGAAATAAGGGTATCTAGGTTAATATGAGGACTAGAAGGGCTTCTTTTGTTCAGTTTAGAGAAAAAAATTACTGATCATGCAAGTAGGTATGTACATTTTGTAAATGTGCATGTGCTATGGGAAGAGAGGCATAAACGTTCAAAAGAAAAGTTATTTACACCAAAAGGCATATGACCTTTGGCACAAGAACGAAGAGGAGGAAAACATGTCCAGAAATAAGCTTGCACAGAAAAAGAGATTTCCAGGAGTGAAGTTTTTAAGCAAATTTCTTGTAGAGGTAATAGGCAGCACAAGGACCCCAAGTGAAAAGGGAATTCAATAAATCTATGAATGTCATTAGATAACAGGAGCCAGACTGCAACTGCCCTTGACACCCCAGGAAGCTTTCCTGTACTCTTACAGACTACAGCATGATTTGTCCTGAAGAAAGGCTAGCACAATTATATACAGAGCCTCAAGGTCTCAGCTCTGAGCACAGGAAACAAAGAAATAATTAAAAGAACTGTCCAACGAAGCCAAAACAAACAAACAAACAACCTTCCCCCCTCCTCGGAACCTCCCATCTCTCAGCTGCTTTCTCAGTGCCCAACACTGGAGCCATATGGCTAGCATCTTACCTTCACAAGGAACAAAGAGCTATGCTCCCAATCCACTCATTTTGTGTAGCAACTTTCACCACCACAGAGAGGTGAGAGGCAGCTCACCACGAAGTAACAAATACATTTGGCTTTTACATATTAAAAGAGGTGCTTATGGAAACAACACTGACTCATACCAGCTGAAATCAATAGGTAGAGTAGCTGAATACCCAGAAATAAATAAAGAGCTGGCATGCCAAAAATCCTCAGTGCTTCCCACTGACTTCAAAGACTTGTGTTAGGAGAAGGTCCAAATTAATTTCGTACGTGTTATTAAAGTTTTCCATCATCCAAGGCAGAGATGTGCTGAGGCCCCGGGGCTGCAGTGAGCTCTACAGCAGAGTGTGTGCACAGCCACCCTGAAGCTGGGGAGAATCCAAGCACCTCGATCCAGTCGTACATGATGGAAGCCTTTGCTTGACTGCCATGTAAGGCTGAGAGTCTGTCATATGCTGAAAATCAGAAACTGAACTCTGCCTTAGCAGAGTGTAGCAATACAGTCCCTACATATGGGCTCATTTCACTCAGCATGCATAAAGCAACCAATTACAGCAGCAAGCCAGCAAAGTGTCTGGACATTTTTTTCCTGAGAATAAAAGAACTAGTTCAATCCCCCACAGAATCTCATTCTTCTCCTTTTTAAATCTGACATCTGCTGTCATATCCCAAATCTTACACTAGAAAGCAGCTGCCTGGAATTTCTCAAATGTGTAAATTTTTCATACTGCACTGACACTCCAGCAGCCTTACCTAACCAACTGCATCTATCTGTCACCTGCCATGCAGCACTTGCAATTTGTTTACAGTCAACTGCAAGGAGATATATAAACTCCCCCAGATGAGGAAGATGTTGAATTTACACAGACAAGTGACAAACGAGCTCAAAATGAGAATGCATAAAAGGATAGCCTACAGTATGCCATTATATCATGACATAAATATATGACAACTACTCCAACCAATACCCATGGCAAATGCTTCTGTGTGGTACCACCACAGGAGTAATTTCTCTGTGTCGCAGTTTTGTCCTTCTTTTCTTTTTTCCTTGAATGAGAGATTATTCTAAAGTAATAATGAATAAAAAGGCATCTATTAGAATGAGCAGATTGTACTGCATTGAATGGGTTTTAAGACAACAGTCTGATTATTGCAGTTAATGCACCTCATTCCTTGTGGATCACTGTCCAGATACCAGTAATATGCTCCACCAGAAATATACACCCTATGGTAAGTTATAAGAAGAGATAAACTATAATCTCACTATATCTATCATTGCATATAGACTCCAATTATAAAAACCAAAATAACCTACCATATGCGTCTGTAGAGTAATACAAAACAAAGCTTTCAGTACACAGGGACAGCAGCCTTACATAAAAGCAGTGGAGTCTGAGTAAGTGTTAGCATGGGATTTGAGCTGCCTTCTATCAAGCAACATTTCCAGTTCTTTCAAAGCTTGAAAATTATGCCTCTGTAGAAAAACAAAACAGAAATCATCTGGGCACCAGTGAAATCCCCCCTAATATCTCAAAACGAAGCCTACATTGCAGGAGGTGTTGAATAGATTTTGGGCTAATCCTCTGGAAGTGAAGGACTATCTTTGAAAACAAGAAAAAAGTGGCATCAACCATGGCAACTTCCCCAATCTCTACAGATTGTTATTGGAGAGAAGGCTGATCCTTGTTCCAATGCCTGATACATTTGGGAAGCAGCCTTTCTGTTTTAGAAGGGTAAACATCTGTAGCCAACAAAAACTCCTACCTAAACACACTCAACCCAGGAGTTTCCAAGAAGAGGACCCCACCTTTTGAGGTTGAAACCATCCCTGTCATTGACTATTCAAACCTCTGCACTGTTTTACTAGGATGGTACAATTTAGTTGGAGATGCAAAAAGCAACCCACCTTTGTTCAGATCAAATATATAAGCCCAATTCCTCTGCCAGAGAGAGCTGAAGCAGGGGTCACTGCTGAAATGCAGGCCAGTCAGTGCTGGCTGAAATCTAACCAAAGAGTTATGACTAAATGAGCCTGTTTGTTTGTTTTAGGATGAATCCAAAACATCACATCAGGAAATGAAAAAAGCAGCAAGGAAATCTGTTTCTCAAAAGCACAAGTGGCAAAACCTGTAGAAGGAGAGCTCTAGATTAGATACTAGTAGGAAATAGTGAACTATAACCAGGGCTATGAACTGTGAATCCTAGATTTGATTCCTGAAGAGTTCAGAAGACTGAGACTTGGTCTCTTTCTTTTCCTTTTTTTTTTTCTTTTTTTTTTTTTCTTTTTTATCAAAAGGAAATGCAGCAAGGAATTACCTGACTCCATCAACTATCTGCAGGACACCCACTTCAGTTAACCACTTGATTCAAAAAAGTTAATGTTTTCTTCTCTGTCAGTACACGTCATTGATTTTTGATGTCTCATGCAACTGTTTACTAAAGGCAAAAGAATGAGAGACCTGGAATTGTCCCTGAGTATTAGATGAGACACTCTCCATGCCAAACATAGCAGCAAATTCTTCCTGGTCTTTCCACTGTCATGTTACAGAGACATAATTAGGGAAGGTGTCTGGGAAGGACATGAAGTTTTTATTGTGATCAACCTGAGGCCTGGGACTTCATATTAAGCCTTGGTGTTTATTGTCCACTCAGTAAATATCTGACTCCAATTTGAGACAGGTATGATGATGCATTATTGTTTATTTGCAGTAAAAGATGTAGTATTTTCAAATCCTGACATCTTTATGGAATAAACACTCAAAGAATGCAAGAGAATCATCACTTCTGCAACAGAAAAACTAGACGGAATTGTCTGAACTCACTCTAATAAAAGATGGGAATTGTATTAAGGAGAAAGAAGCTTCATTATGCCCTTACACAATCCAGTGCATGAAGCAATTTTCAGCTTCCAGAGTAATATAATTTACATTAGCCTTGCATAGCCCAGAGGTCCTGTCCCAGTTGCCAGGCAAAACCGGGGTAATTCAGGCAACTAACCACTGTGCTATTTTAGATACCCCAGAGTATTGTCTCCAGCTTTGCTTCCTGCTGCCACAGATCTTCCCCAGTCCTACACCACATTCGCTACCCTTGTGAAGGTGTGTCAGGTACCTATGGGCTTCTGTTTAAAACAGTCTGCATACTTGTGTCTAGGCAGCTGAATCTCACCCATTATTTTTTTCCTGGTTTTATGCTGGGGCAGTAAAGAAGATTTTAGTCCATGTTTCCCGACAGCCCTGGGATATGTTCTATTGCAAAAAGAAAAGTTGCTCCAGCTTAACAACCCCTCTGTGTAAAAAGCAGCATAAAGAGGTCATATCAGAGCTGAAAATTGGGCCAAAGAGAGTATATTTTCCTCTGGATGCACAGTTATAATTGCTATTATGTTTAGGGAATTGGGCTTGATCGCTGAATGGAAAACACTTTGCAATTAAGAGGGTTGAAAGCATAACTAGATTTGAATAATTGATGTTAATTTCCATTTGCAGAGAAGACTATCACAATGCTGAATCCAAATGCCATGCAATATTCTGGTCTATTTCCTCATTTCTTGTTGTCATAAATTGCAAGGTAATGCTAACTGGAGGGCCTTGTACAGAACTGCTGTATGGATCAAATCCCATTATACATCCGAAATCAGGAAGAATCCACACTTCCATCACTCATGCTCATGAAGCAAGTTCTTTCCTTATTTGGCTATACAATTAACTTGAATGAAACGGAATGTAATGCCTTGAAAACAATACTAAATTAAATGGTAATGCTGTAATCCATCAATTACAACGGGGCAACTAATGGCTTGAAATAGCTTTGTACAAGAGTTTCTAGTTGGATTAATAATATAATTAATGCTATGTACTCACCATTAAAGTAGGAAATAAAATATTGTTTTAGTTAATCTCTCTTTGTCATTGATGGGGAAGTGCAATGCAACCAAAATGAATAATCATTGTAATGCAGTGCCTAAGTATGCAAGTAGCTACCAAAAAAACCCTTAACAACCAGAATTTGCCAGCTCTTAAAGCCTAGTTATTACTGGCATTGCTATAAGTATCAGAAATGGTGAACACATTTTTAATTATCTTATTTGTCCTAAATGCAATAGTAATTACACTGGCTTTGAACAGGTGACACTGTGAGCTAGTAACCTCAGTATTCAGTTAGTTCAATTCAGTCAGAGACACTTTCAGAAACACAGAGAAAGGAAAAAAGACAGATGTAAATTATCTGGCCAGCTGTAGTGAGAAGGAACAGAAGAGAGCCTATTATTTGGAGAAATGAAGGGAAGCTTGCTTCTCTGCTTTCTGATGTTACACATGCAGATGATCAGTTACTTTAGATTTTCACACTTCCTACTGACATCAAACAAAGCTTGAGAACTGCAGGAATCTGAAGCCATGTGCATGTGTTCAGTGCCCCTTGCATGACGCATGTGCAAAGGGGTGCACAGCAGGTAGCACCCTTTCTAGACTCCTCCATTAAACCCTGGATCTGAATTACACCAACCACCCTCACGGTTTATTTGATTTACAAAAGCAATCTGTTCCATTGCTGACAGCTGTAAAACAGCCACCAGCTTTAGGTTACAGAGCGGGTATTTACTCCCCATATTTACTCAGCAGATTCCAAAGAGGTGGCTTAACCATTGCCACCATCAGCCGAAGAAAGGGGTGGGAGCAAGAGGACACCCAAGAGCCCAGAGGGAGGGTGAGCATCCTCTCCCACCTAGATCCCACAGCAGGGACATGCCCTTAGGCTTTTAGGGAGGGAAAGGGGGAATTTTTTCCCCTCACCCAGGCTCTCTTGAATTTTGTGCTGCTGTGCAAAGATGCTGCCTGATGGCCAAAACTTAGTGTTCAGGGGTGCCATCCAAGCATTGCCAAGGGGTCACAGGAGTGGGGGCCAAAGCCAGAGGGAGAACAGCCGAGCCCACCCCATGTACCACTTCTGAAACCATTCTGCTCAAGTGATGTACGGATGGCAGAAGTCCTAATGTTCACAGGGGAAAGCCATGCAGAAGCGTGTGATGTGCACAGGCATGCTGGGACTTTAAAGCCTTGTAGCCCACTCCTTTGAACACCTTTAGATCAGACAGCTCTGCACATAACTGTATTGCAACAGTTGTTTAACACTTCCTACAGACCTAAAACGTAGCTATAAAAAGGAATCCAAAGGTCTGATTTCATGTTTTTTATGGAAAATTTACCCAAAGAGACTGTTTAGCATAAAATGTGAACTAAGGATTCAAAGATTTACAGTATCTATAAATAGAAGTAGGAACAAATATGCACCCAGACACATTACAATTCGTCGTGGTATGTTTACAGTGGCCTTCCAGGCAGTTATAAAAAATCTCCATCGCAACAGGGTTTGTTCAGAGGCTCCCCAGGAGAAATTACTTGCTCGTATATGTCTTTGAACCGATGAACTGGAAAGCAAAGATAATGGTACCAGCTTCTCCTTCTTTCACCTTTCCCTCTCCCAGATTTTGTCTTGCCCGGTAGCTGAACAGATGCAGTTGTTCCTGAGGTGGGGAAAAGCAAGGAAATGGCAGTTCTGCTTTGCTTCCCAATGCTTTCCCCAGACTCCAGCAGAACAAGAACACCCCGTGGGCAAGGTATATTCAAATAGACTGCTGGCACATGCTACAGGGGTCACTTACAGAGTAAAAAGCAATCGTGTATTATTTACAAGAAGTATTAGATAACATTTTGGCCACGGAAACACAAAGAAGCATCGTGAGATCATTAAAGCTCTAAAGTGCATGTAAAGCAGAAAGGTATCTTTTTAAGAGGTTATCAAAGGATCCCACATGTCTATCAAGTTGACTCCGACGGAAGCAAAAAGAAATATGCCTGTTAACATTAATAGGAACTGCAGAGTAAGTAGAAAGGCATTCAATCCCACTGTCTCTGAAAACCAGAGAATATGCATTTCAGTAATGCTGAGATTCTAGCTTGTGGTTTAAGGGAATCTATGCATTTTAGATAAGAAGCATAACTCATTAGATATCATGCCTAATAATTTGCAAACGTTTTACATATCCACACAAATAGATTTTTTTGTTGTTTGTTACTTAGAGGGGGAAGGGTGGTAAGGAAAATTATCTTTTCTTACTTTATGCTTGAAAGGAAAACAGAAGAAAACAACACAGGATACCAAAACACCCAAGGGGTGAGTTGGAAAAAATGTTAAAATAACTATATGGGGCAGAGTCTTCACTGACTTAGTGCGTCCTGTCGTTTAAATGTAAATGCTGCCCATCAAACCAACAGCATTTTGTGTTTCATTAGTGCCTGTGGAAGAGAAATAAAAATGCAGGAAGTGTAAAAATCAGGCTTCTGTGAGATAGCATGAATAAGCTAAAATTAAGAGCATATTACCCAATCACGGTTTTATTTTGTGTTTTGCTTATGCCTAAGTATTTTTACATATTGAAGGAGATGATATGGATATTTGTGGCTACACTTCTGTGTCTCCCAAGAGGAGGAGTAACTGCATGAGATGCTTGAGTTTGCGGGGAAGTAGCACAGAAAAGGCAGTGTAATGAAATCAAAGGTGGGTGGGAAGTGGTAGGGGCGAAAAGAGA
This sequence comes from Eurypyga helias, assembly GCF_000690775.1. Taxonomy (NCBI): domain Eukaryota; kingdom Metazoa; phylum Chordata; class Aves; order Eurypygiformes; family Eurypygidae; genus Eurypyga; species Eurypyga helias. The sequence goes on from NW_010253467.1 coordinate 36,081, forward strand.
GCAAGAGGGAGAGAACAAGTAATTTTGAAGTCATCTGTGTTTGTGGTAGAGCAAGGGAATGGCTTTGGGTGGGAGTTTTTTATCTTTTTTTTAATTGTTTGACTGTATACAAATATCCTAGGTGTCAGTGTCTGGAACAGATCTGAATTATTAAGGGAGTGAATGACTAGAAAAAAAACCTCAATAAATTATGACTTGATATTTAACACCCCTTAGCAAGAAAATACTAGTTCAAAAAGAAATCCGTTCAAGTGTAGAAGCGTCCTTCTCAGAAAACACAGCTCCCCCTCACTGCTTGGGATACTTGGACAGTGAAATCACGGATGTGAAGCTGGGAACAATCCTGAGTGATCACCTTCTCCTATAATATATTGACTGCTGTCATGGCATGTGGTACTGTGCAAACACTACCCCAGGGTGTTTATCCTCTAAATCAGACACAGATAATAGAAGTCAGACAGAAAATACCAGGGGAGAGTCCAAACCAGATGGAGAAAATTCATTTTACATCAGACATGGATATGACTTTCTCTTGGGCTGATTACTTCTCATTGGAAGAGGGCTTTGCTCAAGGATTTAATTGAAAAGTGGCCCTCAGCCCTACCAAGACAAAGAGCTTCCTTGCAGAAGGTGCAGAGTGAGTGCAACAACTGCAAACTAAGAGCAGGGAGCACTGTCCAGGGACACCCTCTGACTAAAGACGGTTTAGACGAGGTTCTGGATGGAGCATAGCCACATCAAGTAGTGCCACCCTTGAGTAATTACATTACAAAGTGGCTGTTCTGTGTCTGCAGAACACAGAAAGACCGCCACGCTCACCTACCTCCTTGTTCAGAGACAGCTTTTATTTCTGTGCCTTGTCTCACATTGCACAAACTGTATTTTACTCAAGAGGAAAGAATAAATCTGAGTGATACTAGCGCAGCCTTTTGCCTAATTCAGCTATTTAAAGTGCAAGCTCTCCATGGGTTTGACCATGATTATGTATAGGAGGAGTATACCACAATCTGACATGTGCTGAATAATTCCAGACAGTCGAGTTTTACAAACTTGCCTACGCACCTTCAAAATCATCATAATAAATTTCCCCAAAACAGGGCCATCAGGATCCTGAGGTACAGCAGCTGCACTGCTCAGTGTGACGAAAATTTTCACCAAGACAGTAACACACTAAAATAGACTCCTGGGCAATGATTAAGGAACAGAAAGCACCAGTGACTCACATGAGAGTATTTCCCAGAAAGCAACCACTCTATCAGTAATCTCTCAGCCCTAACCTCAACAGAAATTTGTAAAACATTTCCAGACACAAGCTTGAGAACTGAAGTTTATAAATCTGCCTACTACCAAAAATTTCATACCCCATGTAATTGTTAGTTTCATAACTTTCTCAGTCTCATGCTTACCTACATTTCTACTAATCTCTTCAAGTTCTGGAGGGTGTGAACTATCATTTTCTCTTCTTCCACCCTATTATCCCTCCTCAGAAGTAATATCCCCTCTTCTTCCAACAGACTTAATATTTTTTGTCTCATGGTCTATCTGAGATTCAGCTAATTAAACTCAGTTTATATTTGAAGTTTGCTTTTTCTATTTCAAACCTGAAAGGTGTGCAAAAAGTTGATCTTCTCTGCTAACTGCAGTAGAAGTTTTAGTAAAAGATGTTATCTATCTCTGCCTAAAAACTTAGAGGGCAGAAAACTAAGGTCCTGAAGAAATTCTAGAGGACAACATCCAATTTAGCAGGTTTTTCCATATATATATTCATGAAAAGCAAAATAAATACTATTTCAAATATTTCCACTATATGTAATATAGTAATAATGAAATATGTAAATATTTCCTGTGACAGTACCTGAGGCTGTATTTAGCACATGAAGGAATCTCAACTCCAGTACCACATGATCTCATCCTCTCTCACCAACTCATCCTTTTTCTAAATCACATATTTTCTGGTGTACAGTGGTTACCCTTCTTATTAAAGTGCATAGTGACCTCCGCATAGGACTCACATCTAGCCATTATGCACTAAAGGGCAATTCACCGTAACAAAATATTTTTATTTGCTTCAATAATTACTGGAAACTGAATTCTTTTAATCCTCATTCACATTTTGTCTATTTTACTCTGCAATTAGTTTCGCTGGGATGAATGGGACACTTGAAATCTAATGTATGCCTCAGCGAGGGTAAGTATAGTGGAATCAGGCCATAACAATGGATAAAGTAAACACATTATTTTGTTGCCATCCATCCTGTTCTTAAAAGCCCTATTTAAAATAGCTGTCACACAAAGAAGATGATGAAAAGACACAAATTGAGGCCATGAATAACAACATAATTCAGATTAAGAATTCTAACCTAAAATGGCCTTCAGAATTAATAGGCCATTCAAGGAAAAAGAATACTCTCAATAAAAAAAACTATTTGTGTGAAATCCTCTTTTTATACCTTCAATTTAGGCAGAGCTTTTCCTTCTGAGCTGCTGTTCTGCATGTATTCTTCAGTCCACATCCAGAAGGAATGGGAAACTATCTGTTGTACCTACTGGCATATGTAAAATGAGTAAGAAATATCACTGCAGTTACAGGACACCAAAACTCAGATATTACAACTGCATGACACAATTTGATTGGTTGCATAACAATACGTAGATTATCACAACATTTGGAAACTACTGACTGATTTATTTTGGAAGCCTCTTACAGCAACAGTGAGTGTATATTACACATGAAAGCATTCAGGTATCTGTAAACTATAATAATAAAATCTGTACTTACATATAGAAATAATTGTAATGCTTTTTTTTTTTAACTTTGCAATACAGAATAATTTTAAAGTTTGTAAAACAATGTGCTAATACTTTGGATGATTGGGTGAGTCATGTTTTGTTGCAGGGCAGCAAAGACTCCCTCTCTATGGTGACATTTTCCTGAAAAAAATCTCTCACCAGCTTCTGTCAACTATATAATGATTGACACTGTCCACTCCAAAGCTCCCTGAACAGCTGAGTACAAAAATAACTTCTCTAACCATTTGTTATGTTTTATCCCCACAGTGTCTCATTCTTTATCTTTCCAAAAAACTTTTCAATCCATAAAAATCCATACAGCCTTGCTGCTAACAGGATTTTGTTCAAGTTGCACTGGCTCTTACCTCAGGTATGAGTGATATTATTTCTGGTAACACCTATGACTTTCCCAATGTACTTGAATTTCCTTAAAAGTTTTCTAGTTAATGCAGGCAAAAGTATGAAAATCAATTACAAATAAATGAGACTGTATGAAGCAAAGAAAGTTGTGGTGGGTTTTTTTCCCCGCTATGTTGTATTCTCTTTAAAAACACATGAATGTCTGACTACCTGAAAAAAACATTTCATAGCTGGGAAAAAGTAAAGAGGAAAAGGAAACCAGATTGACTCTAGAATAAAACTGGAATTTTGTCCAAAGGAAAGGTCCAACTTGACAAAGAAGGAAGTACATCTGACCGAATCAACCAGGAACAGTTGATAGAAAGTGCTCAGAAATTAAACAAGCCATTATCCAAAATGCTACAAGAATAGACATCCAACTAAAAAAAATCTCATATGCTCTGCAAAGCTGGAGTCTGCAAAAGACTGCACATGCTACTGCAAAAGGAACATGTCAAGACAATATCCCACCCTCAGCAAGAAGAAAGGGCTGCATTATTTTTTTTCTATTGAGCATGTATTTGTTAAATGTACCAAGGGCAGAGTTCATGACCATTAAGGCAGAGTATGCATGACATTCATTATTAGAAATGAGAAAAGATAAAACTCAGAATAATCCCAAAGGAGAAAACATATTTCTGTGGGTTCAGACCATGGCAGACCTTGGTCCACTGGAATTTGCAGGGTGCAACAAAAGCCATTGGAGAAGGCATTGAAAAGACATAGAAACCCTCTTCACAAATGTTTAAAGGGATGTGAAGAACTACAAGTGCTGAAGTAAAGGGGCAAGCTCTCCTTGTTGTTGAAGCTCCAAGAAACAGAAAGCAAAGACAAGAATCAAGAGACTCGGTACCCTCCAAGATGATTATTTTTTTTAAATAAAATAAAATATGTACATATCAATAAAACTTGTTCACTACATACAATGCTCAACAGCTGAGGGAAGATAACTGATACTGATTTTTCTCCTGACACCTCGAGTGTCAGGAGTGCCCAAGGTAGCACAAAGGATGAGACCATGCAGAATGTAATGAATTCTCTTGGAGAGAGTAAGTTGGATGATTGCAAGGCATTGGAAATAAAGTGGTTTAAAAGAAAATCAGAAGTCTGTTAGAGACTGAAACAAAAGAGAACAATAAAAAGAAGACTACAGGGTTCTATATTAATCTCAAATATACAAAAGATATATTACAGGAAAAACTGAACCATGAATGGAGCTCTTTTGTTAGAAAAGATAGCAGGTAGTCAATGAAATTTTTATATTGTTCATAAGAAAGTATGCCCTTGTCCTAGACTACTTAGACTCACCCCCTTCAGATAGCCTTACTAGATAATACTTCAGTTAAACAGTTATTTTTGCTACCCACTATTCCTGAAATAGTGGGTATGGCTACGCAATTTGCGGCAAATTACATGTTTTGACATAATCTGCTGAAAATCTAAATAAGAAACATGGAAAAACACTCTAAAGCCAGACTTTTCTCCATATTTAGCACTGCTAGATAACAATTCGGGCCCGGTGAAATATAGGTTGTAAACTGATAACATCTGGTTTGACAGAAATCAGAAAATAAGAATGTTTGCACTTATATGTAAGGCACTGGAGGCTTCCAGATGTACAAGACAAAACTCTCATTGTGATTTGGAGGTGAAGAAACTTACATTAATTTCCAAAAACGGCAGTGAGTAGTCCTAAGGTCATGGACAGCAGCACCCAGGAATTAGCATCAGAAGCCCACAGGTAGTTGTTCAAGTCTCTCTGGCACAGCTGGAAAAAGCAAAGATCCCTTTCCATACATAAGTGGCAGATAGTGGGGAAGACCAGAGGCAGTGCTCCTGCCATTCTGTCAGACACAACTGACACTGCTTGGTCTCGGGGCTTGGAGACACCAGAAAAATAGCACTGCTGGGGTCCATGGAGAAAGACATACGGCTGTGAAGAGACACGTGGCGCTTCAGAGGCTACATGAGTGTTACTGGGGGGAATTCGGCTGTAAAATCTCACCATCCTTGGTGATGTTGCTAGTTAGTATCACTGTGTTTGGCTGTAGAAGGCAGGTGTGGGAAGTTGTACCTGTAGAATGGCATTGCCAGAGAGCTGTTGTGCTGTTTGGAACATCACGTTACACAGCAGTGAGCAGCCAGACTACACATACAGCAAAAACCATCTGACCATCTGATTCGGAAGGACTATCGGCCGGATGTGCCATTAGTGAACAGGGGGCAATTCCAGAGACAGCTCAGCTCATCAAAAGCATATTGGTCCCATAAGGGGAAGGGTCCATCCCGCTTCTGCTCTTCCCCTTCACCAAAGACCCACCCAGGTTTTTGTGGAGTTCGCTTGCCATCCCTTAGCTCCCTCAGGAAGACGTGTGGGGGGGTCTGAGGAAACCACAGGGTTAATTTCCCAGGCGAGGTAAGGAGCAGAAGCCCAGGACGAGGATTACCAGGGGGAATAGGAAAGGTGGGAATGGGACCCCCACCCCCTTTCAGTAACAACGAGCTATTAATTTGCCTCAGCCATGTCTTGTGGAACAACAGCCCGCAATCAATCTCTGCTCAGCATTAACTGCAGCAGCAGAGCGTTTCTGACAGACTAAATGCACACAATGAATGGCGAGGAGAGATAGCAAGCGGTTTTGCTGTGCTGTGCTCCAACCTTTGAGTTCGGGAAATTGAAAAAAAAAAAAATGTGTTGCCCCACCCTACTTTGGGAAAAAGGCCTCATATTCCTCTGATCAGTGCAAATCTACAAAATGCCGATGTTTTTCACTAGAATAGAACCAGCAAATACTAATTATTAACCAGCTACTAAGCATGGTTATCAGCTGAATCATATACGTTCAGCAGAGGAATTGCTGCATCTGTTATGTGGGAGGCAGACATTGTACTGTAACAGGAATGAACCGAGTGTCAAGTAATGCAGAATTCTTGTTACAGCTTCAGAACAGATGTCATTTTGTCATAGCTGCTGACATAATTTTGAAGATAAGAAGATTTGGAGATTTAGTCCATGATGTTTTAAAGCTAAACACAGACAGGATTAAAGCTTTAAATTTAAACATAAGCTAGATATAGCCTTACAACACAGGGTTATATCAAACACATCCTTAAAAAAAAAAAAAATAAATTAGAAAAAGCCACCATATTTAATTTATTGTAATTGTGGTACTAATGCTACTTTTATTATTATTTTACCATCTCATATATTATTAACCACTATTTTCACAGAATAATGCAGCCAGAAAACCTGACCCAAGATTGCTGTTCTGGAAAAAAAGATGCAGAACTAATGAGGCTTGGTTTTCTTGGATTAAGTTTTATCGACTTTCACGTCTAGGATGATGTAAACTCCAATGCAAGCTTTTCTCTGTGAGTGGGACTGCTTAAATGAACATCTCCTCAGTGGATTCTCTGATGTCTGGTACTTTATGAGCTCCTGATGTAGTATTTCTTTCTCAATCAAGGATATCACAGAGTTTCTGTTCTCCACGCAGGCTTGTATTTTCAATAGTTCTGGAGCATTAATAACTTTCAAAATGATGGACCCTGAGCAGTTTTGGCTGGGTTAGCCCAGTGAATCTATCTGGAGGAAGGAAAGAGATGCTGGCCTGTATCTGAAGACACAATGATTACTTAGCCCTTGCGTGAAAAGATAACTTCTAGTGGATCTATACTTAAAAAGAGAAATAATACATAACAATAAAAGGAATTTCTTCAGCAATCTCCAAGTACATCTAAAGTTACCCAGCTTGGGCATGGGTACTTCTAATGTTAAGTGCACAAACCAGGTAAACAAAAGGAAGGGTAGGCCACACTGCTCTCTAGTCTATTACAGCTAGTGCTATTACTGGCACTCAAACAGGTTTAGGCCAGTTTAAAGGCTGGATACACTTTTATATCCATGTACATTGAAGTCACTTTGTTGTCCACAACACAGTCTGTACAATTACAGCTACATCCCATTGTAGTACCAATGTATATGAGTATAAATGTAAGACAAATAATTTTAATAAAAGGAAATAATACTTCAGAGAAATGAGTCCAACCCAAACAGAAGAACTTAACCTCTTATTTTGGAAGAACTCTATTCTGTGATTCTGGGTCCAGAGAAAAGGAAATACTGAATGCAGTTGTAACTGGTTTTTAAAAATTCAATGAGGATTTTCTTTTATTGATTAGATAACCTTAATCAAGGCCTCCCATTCTGTCTAGTCATCTAAACTCTACATCCAATCAGTTTGGTGGGTTTTTTGTTGGGTTTTGGTTTTTTTTTTTTTACACTGATGCTTGGTCATGCCTTGATCAGAGAGCTGGAGCACCTCTCCTATGAAGACAGGCTTGAGAAAGGTGGGCTTGTTCAGCCTGGAGAAGAGAAGGCTCCAGGGTGACCTTATAGGTGCCTTCCAGTACCTGAAGGGCCTGACAAGAAAGCTGGAGGGGACTTCTTACAAGGGTATGGTGACAGGACAAGAGGTAATGGTTTAAATTGAAAGAAGGTAGATTTACATTGAACATCAGGAAGAAATTCTTCATGGCAAAGGTGGTGAGGCACTGGAACAGGTTGCCCAGAGAAGCTGTGGATGCCCCATCCCTGGATGTCTTCAAGGCCAGGCTGGATGAAGCTCTGAGCAACCTGGTCTAGTGGAAGGTGTCCCTGCCCATGGCAGGGGGGTTGGAGTTAGATGATCTTTAAGGTCCCTTCCAACCCAAACCATTCTGTGCCCACATGTACTACAGCAGATTTCAAACTGCACTCCAGCTGAATGGTTTGAAACCACATCAAAGTCTTGCCTTTGCAGGACTAAAAGAAGGACTTCCAGTGTTTTTGACAGTGATCAAGCAAGGTCTTCTGGAACTTCAAATTCTTTTACTAATACCTAGCACTGTACTGGCAAAATAACTGGCCACAGGCAAAGTATATGTGCCTTCCACTAACACTGCAGCATATACAGTATTTTACTGTATTTTATGTTAGTAACATACACAAAAAATTTCCAAAATGCTGTTTGAAAATTTAAACTGAGGAAGAAGAAGTGGAAAGACAGATGACACAAAGCTCTTCTAGCAGATAAAGAAATCCAATCCTTTGGTATAGGAATAGTTTCCTATTTTAAAACTGAAAGCAGTCCAATCTAAGTTGCAATAGGAAAAATGGGACATTCCGTTCAACTTCTACCTTGGTTCCAATCTCATCTTCAGTGGTTATGCAATTATCTCTGCAGGTATGTCTGAGTCTCTTTGAGTTTGTCACTTAACGTTTAAAATAATCTGCACTGGATTCCTGTACCACCTGGACTCAGGTAGCACTAACCCTACTCCAATGGGATTGTTTTATCTTGTGACTTGACTTCATTGATTTATAGGGATTTAACACCACGCCATGTTTTTTGAGATAAGACTTATCTCACTGAATATAACCGTTACCTTTACATATTAATGTGAATGGATGGCTCATTGGCTCTCAAAACAAAACAAACAAACAAACAAAAAAATCTTTATGATCACATCCATACAGGAAAAGCATATTTGAGGCCTGATATAAAATCACCTTCAGTAAATTCTGTTTAATCTAATGGAAAAACACTAGCTAAATTTTGTCCATCAGAGGACCATGTGTGCCACTTTTGAGGCTTATTAAAATTTCCAGGGTGTGGGAGTTTGGGATTTTCCCCCCCCCCCCTCATTCTCCTTGAATTCTTTACCTTAAGAACATCCCAGATATGATCCCATTCCAGGACTTCACTTACTTTTGACTTTCTTAGGAAAAGCAGATCTTGCTTCAATTGTTGTAATTGTCAATGTCTTTTCTATATGTGTTTTTTTTTTTCCTACTGAAACTTTAAAGATAGATATTTTAAGGCCTGAAAGGTATTTCCTTTTTGGGGCTTCTAAGGGACTGGGGTGAAGAGGGCAACACACTGTTCCTGTGAAGTGCAAGGTGAAAGAAGCAGTTATGTTGTCCTTCAGATCTATAATTCCTACAAGTGACTATCACCCTTCCTGAGTTCAATACATAAGTAAAGGCTTGTGTGCTGAATCTTAATTCATGTACTTGTTTCTCTCTATCGATTTCCTGCTATTGAATTTTCAGAAACACCTGAATTAGAGAAGCCTGTAGCTGTCATTTTATACTCATTCAGATAAATGGTTAAAGACCAAACCATGACACAGTGAAATCCTCACAATGTTAAGAAATAGTTGTAAATCAAGGTGGGTTTGGCCCCCATTTGATTTCCAGGTTTTATTTAGACCACTTTGGTCAGACCAGTTATTTTCTTTTCAGCAGAACAGACAAAGGTTTGAAAAAAAAAGCTTTGCAGCCTTGTTACCCTGTTAAGATATGAAAACTGTTTACCAGTGTAAAAAGGACAAATCAGGGTCTCCAAACCTAAAATAGACCAAAATATTTGTACTGGGGTCATCACCCCTTATGTCACAGCTCCAGCGGGAGAAGCGTCAGCTGTATTCACTGCTGGTAGCTCCCTGGGAGGATATGTGGTGTTTGGCCAAAAGGCTGTGGTTTGGATGGCTCCTTACCTGGGTGTGCATGTGGCTTCTGTGCAGCTGCGAGGGTTTCTGCCTCCTCAGAGTGGGCTGGCAGGGAGTAGAAAGAAGGAATATAACCTGCAGGGAGGAGAAAAGAGGAATATTGCCTGCAGGGACCTTGCTGTGGGACAGAGACTGATAAACATTCAGGAAGAAGCAACAGCAAGAACAGATCTAGGCCTCCAAAAGTCAGAAACTAAACTCCCCTTAGGGACCTAGATGTTAATGTGTGGAGGTTGTTTGTACTTAAGAAGTCTGGAGAATGTTTCAGGACTGAGAAAAGATGACCCTCCTTTGCAATGGCATACTGAGCGGGAGGTCAGTCTTCTGCAGATCCTGTGTAAAATGCAAACATTCTATGTTGTCCTCCAGAAAACCTTAGGGTTAAAATCCCCATTATCTGTACATATCTTTTTCTTGAAGAGGGTTTGGCAGACCTGCCTTGTATTTGCCTTTTACTTGTAGTCCAGCCACAGCAGCAGCTAAGCACCCAACCCCAAGTGACCGGGGTTTTGTTTCTGGTGTTTCTTCTTTCTGGATTATTGCTCGTTCATCTTTTGACGTTTCCCTCTTCATTAAGAAAATAATTTCTACTTAGTATTATTTTATGATCACAAAAGAACCTTTTTCTGGAAACATGACTTTTTTCATTGTGTCTCATCACACTCATCATCAGACTCCAGTCCTTTTTGACAGACTAATGTGATGCTAAAATATCTAAATCCACAGGGGTAAAATCTTCCTTGACAGGAACTATCAGAGAAAGCAGTATGCCATTCCCATCAACCTCTCATAGAGGAGAGACCTGGATGAAGGTGTGGGACCCAGGTCAGTGACAGGACTGATGACATCAAGCATAGTACTTTTGCCTTCTAGGTGAGTTGTGTCTACCAGAATAACTTAACCTGGACTTAACAGTAACTTAACATACCTGGACTTAACCAGTAACTTAACATACTGATGGCTGCAACACGCTTTGCATCTGTGGGATACCAAACTCTTCCTTATTGTACCACAAGTATCAAGTAAGTACTCCACCCCCTAACAGCACAAAGAAATCCTTTTCTCAGAAAACGACAGTGGTTTTAAAATGAAACTCTCTTAAGAAGCAGTAAATATGATCAAATATTTCTGCAAATTTCAGAATTCAAAATTTTCTGCTGTTACAAAAAAATCCTAACACTTTTTCATCATATGCCTCTGTACACATCTATGTACACATACACATTTACATGCGTCCACGTACATACCTGCTTGTTTGTCTGACTGTGTAGACATACACACAGAATGCACAGATACGCAATACTCAGCAACAACATACTCCTATTTCCCATCACTTCCTATTGCCCAAGAGCAGACTGAATACAGGTGGCCTCATAATAACAAGCATAAAAATGACTACCATTTTTTTATTGTAGAATAATCCACACTGTCAGATGCACCACCATCTGTGTTATTCAGTACTACTGCTCACTACCTCCTGCCACCAGCACTGGCCCATTGTTGGAGAAATTACAGGAGGAGATGCTTGGCTTTATGAGAGATTTTGAAACCGGTCCCAGAGTCAAGTACAACATAAACCCCAAAGCTGGACTTTATGTGTGTATTCAAATGGCGTCCCCTGCTGTTATACAACCCTGGGCATGCCTGAAGGGGATGGTGTCTGCTATTTCCCTGTCAGAGAGCAATGAGTTAAAATAATCAAAGCCAGAAAATGCTTCGTATGGTTGTGAGAGAAGAATTAAGGATCCCAGTGACTCAACCTTGCTTAAAACATTTGCCTCTGCAGCTGTCCTCACTGCAGTACTACAGAAACACTCCTAGCACCGAGCGTGTGCACAAGTCAGATGTCAAACCTGCACCACTTACCACAGCACTGCCAAACCCCAATTTTTATTGGGTGAATCCTCACAAGGGTAAAACCTTTGTCACAATTTTGGGACTATGCTCTTTTCATTTTCTGTTACCATACTGCTTTAAAATCATGCCCTTACGAATGTTGGTCAACATTGATGTTAAAATGGACTTGCTGTGTGCAGAATAATAACTAAAAGGACATTAAGTCTCTTTATGCTGAAGAATGCTTTCTGATATGACAAATGGTGTGACAGTTTCATTTCTAGTAGACTAGTACCTGTTTTTACTTTTTTGCAAGGAGCTATATTTTGAGAATGAAGAGGTTGTAAAAGCCATTATAAAATTAAAACATTGCAAGACTGAGGGATGTTTCCATAATCATAACATTTTAACTAGTAAAAAGAAAAAAAATCTAACAAAACAATTATATTCAGTATAAAACATATTTTGTCAGCCTTTGGCCTTTTTCTACATATGCAGTCATAATTCAAACAACCATCTACTGTATAACAAATACAACCTGCCAGATGGACTAAAGATTGGAGATAATAATTACAGATTAAACATGGACGAGGCATGGTCCCAGTTGTGCCATTCCACCTGTGAAGGACCTGACAAAATGTAGGAGTGTTCTACACAAATTGCTTCAAGGATGTATCAGGTTTGCATGACAAGGTTTTGGTAGCTGGAAGGGGCTGTGGGGTGTGTGTGTACAATGCTGGCTTCTGTGAGAAGCTGCTAGGAGCTTCCCCCATGTCCCACAGCCAGCCAGCCCCAAGACAGACCTGCCACTGGCCAAGGACAAGCCCACCAGCAACAGTGGTAGCACTCCCGGGTGTAACATACTTAAGAAGAGGAAAAAAACGGAGAAGAGAAAATTGCAATGCAGAGAGAGAGAGATGTGAGAGCAACAGCTTTGCAGACACCAAGGTCAGTGGAGATGGAGGGGGAGGAGGTGTTCCATGTGCCGGAGCAGAGGTTCCCCAGCAGCCCGTGGTGAGAGGGCAGGCTGTGCTCCTGCAGCCATGGAGGGTCACAGGGGAGCAGAGATCCACCTGAAGCCCAGGAAGGGCCCCACAGCAGAGCAGGGGGATGTGCCCGAAGGAGGCTGTGACCCTGTAAGAAGCCTGTGCTGGAGCAGGCTCCTGGCATGACCTGTGGCTCCCTGTAGAGAGAAGCCCAGGCTGGAGCAGGTTTGTGAAGAAAGGCAACCCACGGGAAGAACGTATGGGGAAGGTCATGGAGGACTGTCTCCTGTGGGAGGGACCCCATGCTGGAGCAGGGGCAGAATGTGAAGAGTCCTCCCCCTGAGGAGGAGGGAGCAGCAGAGGCAGCATGTGATGGACTGACCACAACCCCCATTCCCCATCCCTTTGCACTACTTGGGGGGAGGAGGGAGAGAAACAGGGAGCAAAGCTGAGACTAGGATGAAGGGAAGGGTGAGGGGAAGGTGTTTTTAAGATTTGGGTTTATTTCTTATTATCCTACTCTGATTTGATTAATAGCTGATTAAATTAATTTTTTCCCCAAGTTGAGTCTGTTTTGCCTGTGACCATAATTGGCGAGGATCCCTCCCTGTTCTTGTCTCGACCCATGAGCCTTTCCTGATATTTTCTCTCATTGCCCAGCTGAGGAGGGCAGTGACAGAACATCTTTGGTGGGCACATGGAATACAGCCAGGGTCAACCCACCACAAAGGTTGTTAAACAACATTTTGCTCAGACATAATATTTTGACATGGCTTTATCAGTAAAACCATAGTGAGCAAACACAACAATCTTCAGAATAGCTGAACAGTAAGGCCACCTACCATAGGTTTGTATAATTTTCACGTTGCTTCCAAAGAAGGCTATAGTAGTAGCCTTCGTCCATTCCCGCATAATTCTCCTGTGTGACAAACTTTATTCTTCTCCTTATCATTCAGGTCTGAGCCCTGGAACAATCTGGAGGCAATTGATATCTGTTTGTCATCCATTAACAGTTTCCCTAATGTAGTATTTTATGCTATATTGTAAGAATACAATAATGCAGTAATTTCATATGATAATACAATCTAATATTCTGTTCTTCTTTCCTCTGAAAGAATTTATGGGTGAAGACTGAAGCCTGTCTGACTCCACAACTACATCTTTCAAAGATGACTTCTTTCTTCACTGTCTCCATCCAGCCCTGACATACTTCAACAGAGTAAGGCAGTGTAGCTAGAGACACTTCCATGTTATGTTCTCTCTTACAAGATGTCACATTACAATCTTACAATCATGAAATGTTTCATATATTTGCTGGAATAATGATCATATATAAACATCTCTCAGGATTAGCAAAAAAAAAAAAAAAAAGAAAAAACTGAGCACGCAATAAACACTGTAAATCATGTCTGAAATGACAAAAATGTACCATTGAAGTAGGTTGTAACCCTGGAAGAAGATGAGTCAAGAACATAAGTAAGCATAAAAAATCATTGCAGTTCTGAAAATGCTTTCAATAGGTATAAAATTTCCATTTTATTACAGAAACATATATATTTGATTGCTTTGTCTTTCCCTTTCTTACTTCCTTTTAGTGCTATGAATAGGAAAGAAATAGAAAAAAGATAAATGAAATCGTAAAGCAGATTAAATTGTAGATCTTTAGTTCAGACTTATACAAAATCCATCAAATTAAATAAGATTAAAAACTTTGTTAAATTTTCTTGAAAAAGTCACTTTTAGTTTAAAAAAAAAAAAGTTGGCTAAGTGTAGTGAACGTAAAATCTTGAACTTGGTGTTTCTTATTGATGCAAGAAAAGGAGACTCTAGACATTAGAAAGTCCAAAAGTGAAACCCTTTAGGTTATACATTGTTTTGCTGTAGCTATTCCATTTCCTTTTCTTTGTTTAAAACACATCTCTTCATCTATGTCTTTATTAGAAGAAAAGCATATGCATACAATTGCACTTCCATATTCTTAAAAATAAATGTATTTATTAGAACTGAAATACTGGTAAATATGAAATATATTTAAAATAAATTTAGCTGTAAGAAAAAAAAATACTAATAAGAACTTCACAGAGCATGAAAAGTAACTATGATATGTTAATTGAAGTTGAATTTTAAACAGAACATGGACTCTTGTAGAGGTTCAATTATGAAAATAGTACATACTGTTCAGCATAATGATAGTGTCTTTTCTACCACAAACTGAAGGGGGTTTTGAACTCAAAAGACAATAATTGTCAAGAAATGTGAGCATCACATCACATAGTGTCTACTGAGTATCAGTGTTTTCCAAACACTGATAGAAGTACTACATTGTGTGACTAGGAGAGTCTTAGTGAATATCTTACCACCGAAATCCATCTAGTGCAGCTTACAAACACTACTACATTTAGAACAAATTTTTGTCAAGGTTACTTCAACCAGCAGTTGTTTTTCAGAACTGGATTGACAGTTTGACTGAGTCTATAATTTTCACAGTTGGAATTTAGTGATTTGTCATGCAACGGTGGCCAGCTCAGCGCAGTGGGAAAGTCCACAATCCTGTAAATACCCCAAAGGACGTACCAGGATTTACCAAGCGCGTGCTGATCCACTGGGATGGGGTCCAAGTCACAAATCATTCCTTTTGCTCTCAGTCAGAATAATATTCCTGGTCAACAACTGTACAAGGATACTGTTCTGATCTGAAGGCTTCCCTTCTTGTCATTGTGCTGCTTTTTTTC
The DNA here is from genome assembly GCF_000690775.1 of Eurypyga helias. Lineage (NCBI taxonomy): Eukaryota > Metazoa > Chordata > Aves > Eurypygiformes > Eurypygidae > Eurypyga > Eurypyga helias. The sequence goes on from NW_010253467.1 coordinate 51,376, forward strand.
TCTTTCTTTATACATGCAGTTATACACACCCATGCATAGCTTATTGTGTTGACAGTGAAGACAAAGACAAGAAAACATTTGGCTCGTGAGTGAAAATGTCTCTTTCCATGCTCTTTGGTCTATAATCTCAGCTATTATTAAACCTGTGAGGTGTTAAGCACCTTCATCTCCACTGAGATAACCAAGAGAAAAGGGTGGTTGGCACCTGGCAGGGCTGGGATCTAAACGATTTGTAAAAGCTCACTAGATGCTTTTCTAATTCAGAATAATCTGTACTGAGAATGATTTTATGTGTAAAAAGGATTTACCAGGCTCATAATAAAGACAAAACAGTGGGCTATAATGAGGATTGCCAGGAAAAGTAAGGGGGAAGAGCAGAGCATAATGGAAAAGAGAATGGAAAAAGTGAAATACATAAAAGAATGAGAAGAGCAGAGGGAGAAGGATAAAGCTAGTTTCCTTTCAAAATCTCTTACAGCAGGGCTTGCTTATGCCAGTTACAACCTACTCATACAGCATCCCAAAAACCTCTTAGCAACCCCCATTGAAAGTCGTTGTTAGCAACGCAGAGATGACTGAAAATTCAACACTTTCTGGAGACTGATTAGGTTTCCAGCTTTACAGGTATTATTTCATCTTTCACTGTTACTCTGCTTAGTTATGTGCGTTCATTTATTTTTCTTCTAGCAACATACCTCCTCTGCTTTAGGTTAATTTCGGTTCATGGACCAAAGAATCCTACATCATGTTCTTACGTGGGACTCAGGGTAATAGCTGAGAGTATCAATTTACTCTATTTTCTCTGGCCCAGAAGCCACAGAGGCAAACTGCAGTGCAAAGGGGAGAGAAAGCAGGAGGAGGACAAAAAGTCAGTGAAATAAATAGCTTACAAACAAGTGCAACCCAAAGGTGAAATGAGTCTGTAGGTAGCTGATGCTCGATTAATGGAAGAAATAAAGCTAAAATACCACCTCCATGACAGCTAGCTGTCACAATGTCAGACAGAGCTCAGGTAAGCCATTTTTTCCCAGGCAGAATGTAAAATAACTTCTCCCTTTCATGATGAGGACATTTTTGTAAGCTCCAAGTTACAAGGGACATCTGCTTCTTTAGGCAACAAACAACATGCTTCTGTAACCCAAAGGCAATACTGGGGGAATGATCCTGGAACTCTGGGGTAGGTAAAAGGGATGGACACCTCCAGCACTCCTTATTTTTTATATTCCCTAAACTGCATGTGAGCAACTATTCAGCAACCTACACTGCTTATTGTGGCGTGCTGCATTTTGGGCTGAAAACTTGCTAAGAGCTAGGCTTCTAAGCAGCTAATGAAAACATTATTCTTTCTTTCATCTCTGCATTGCTTTTTAACATTAATGTGGCTCTGACTTTCTACCACCATCAAAATTGCCCAGCCATATCCTGGCCACAAACCTTCATATCAGGATTTCTAACCTCATTTCTGCTTTGAGAGTTTCCCAGTGTTTTTCTACTCAATGCATCTCTTTGCCCTTTTTTGTGGGGACAGGTTAAGTGCCCTCCTGTTCTGTTACACAGCTGTAGCATATACTCTTCCACAATGAAGTATCTGCCAAAGAAGTGGACAGGCATGCTCATGGACATGATAGAGCACAGAGGAGCAGTGGTGGGGTGGGCACGTCAGCAAGGAGCCAGTACCAGTGGGAGCACGCCCACGTGCGAGAGAACCAGGGCAAGGGAAGATGCAGAAGCACCATGGTTTGACATCAGTGACTGTGCAGTCATTAGGCAGATAAGACCTCTCCAGCCAGAGTGCTAGAAACTACATATCTGTGACTACATGTCTGTGAAATAAGTATAAGATTATGGGTCATTAAGTCTACAGTATCTCTGGTCTCTATCTGATGGGGACAATAACATTTTACTGTAATTTTTAAGAAGGTCTGTGGTCACAGGAAGGTTAGATTTCATATTCGCCAGATCTAATTTTTGTTTGTTCATTTGTTTTCCATATGAAAAAAAAATGTACAGAATATTCCTGACTCAATGTTAGCTAAAGCAGAACCCACTAGTTTTCTTCATGGTCAAGTGATAGTGTGTATGCATGCTTCTCCTGGGTTAATCTAAAAATAGGACAACAGAGATGGCCCTCTTCCTGCAGGCTAACAATATGTTACTGCCTGTATCTTGTGTTCAAGTACTACCTCTGCCAACAAATTTGTTCCTTGAGCATACAAAAACCATAGATCCTCATGGCTTTTTTAAGTATGTCTAAACGTGATAAGAGTCTTGTCCATTATGATCTCACTCCTATGTACTACACAGCCAAATTCAGAGGATTGAAATTTTGATCCAAAGCACTTGGGAAGAGACAGAGATCTCTTCTGATGACTGCACCACTTCAGAACTACAGTGCAGATCTCCTGCTGTACTATTCTGATTTGTTGGGGTGACCCTCATTATGCTTCAGACTTCATTGTTTACTACAAAATGGAAAAAAACCCTCAAAACCCAAAAAACAGCTGGAGTTCTGTGTTTGAGATTTAAAGCATCTAGCCATTCTGTCTTAAAAAAAAAACAAACTGGCAAAACTTAAATTTTCCCTGCTACACAAATTTGCACTAAGCTTCCAGTTCTTATGGGGAAGAAGCTTTTAGCTATAACAAAACATTCATTTCTCTTTTGGATAATGAGTCACATAAACATTTTCAAGTCCCTTATCTCATCTGCCCCTCAGAGGAAGTAAACATTTTTCAGCTCTAGAGGCAGGACAGTACTGCTATGGCATTTCAGTGTGGTAATAGCTCCCCAAAGCCCACCCATCAGTGCAGCAATGAAACACAAACCTTTGCATTATTATTCATCCAAAATAATAATCAGCATGACCGTTTTAATGTCTCCTGTAGCACTGAATTGGAACTTCCCTTGCCATCCATTCCTGTCAATCACTGTGGAAAAGCTTTGCCTGAAAGCAGAACAGATTCTGCTCAGCATGGAAGCTGAAAAATCGAGCTACGAGGCAGTTAGTGTTAATATGCTACCAGAAATGACATTAAGACAGTGAAAAACTCTGATAAACAAGAGTAAACAAATTTGAAGCTGTGACAAAAATATGCTCATACATATACTTACAGTGGCTTTATAAACCAAGCAATATAGGGAAAACTGGTCTGCCTTTGGAAGTTCAGCAGTACTCAGTTATGGTTTGAAGTAAAAAAAAACTGAGCCCTTCTGAAAGCCGTGTTTCACATCTTGCAGTCTGTCCAGTCCTCATTTGTTCTATAATACACATACTTCTTAAAATGAAATAACCAGGATTAAGGATTGGGTCTTTAACTTAAACTAAGTACATCTTCAGCCCCATTTGCTTGTTCCTGTGCTATGTGCATGCCTGTCAGCCTACAGTGAGGACTAATGAGTTACACTCTGCATTAGTCTGCTGGTTAAAGAAACTTTTAACATCTTCCCTCCAAGCAAAGGGGCAGGAAACCCTTTTTCTCTGGAAGCAGCAAGCACAGCTTCTCTCTTAGCTTAGGAGAAGAAGAAGCAGTGGAAAGCAGATGCTGCGTCCCAGCCTGCCCCTGCAATTTTCTGCCACAATAGCGGGGTTGCCCCACTCTTCCCTTACTGGAGGGCCGGGGGACTGAGACAGACGGAGCAGGGCTGTAGGGCAACAAGGCCACGGAGGTGTGAAAGGCAGGCTGTCCCATTGGGATCTTTTCTGGAATTGCCTCCTAAATGGAGAACCCTGAATTGATGGCATCTCTGCCAACTGGATCAGACCTTGGCTTCTCCATTAGAGTGCAGTCATGTCTTCAAACATCATGGATAGATTAGTTTCACCCTTTTCTTCACTTTTGCTCTTTTGCTGTCTTTTATGCACTTTTTTCCCTTTCCTTTCTCCTTTCCCTCCCTTTCTCTCTCTCTCTCTCTCTTTCTTCCTTTCTTTCTCTTCTTTTTAGTTCAGTCTGGGATACATTCACATGACCCCCTTTCACCAGAACATAAATTGCCGCTGTGTGTGCAAAAGGATTCTTTGACAGTGCTGCTAAGATGTTCAAGAGCACAGCAATATTTTGCAAACTCGAGTCTGTGAGAGATCTTTTTTGGGGTACAAAATGTTGTGTAAGTCCCTCCAGTTCATTCCTTTTTCTGGAAATTTGCTTGTAGTGGCTTATCTCACACTTGTGCCTAAGTTGCAGGTAAGTTGGAAAAAGGAAGATAGCCAAACCCTCTCTTTCTTGATCACCACGCATGAAGGGAATACTTACCCACCTAAGGAAAATGACCAGCTCAGCTTTTCTGCAGAACAAGTAAAAACACATTAAATTATTTTCTGGATCATATTTTCTACAAAACACCAAACCTGTGCCCGGAGCAAATTTTTACCGCTGAGTTATGAAACCTGAAAGGCAGAATCCATAATGAAAATGATGACAGTGTCATTGTTCTGCTAATAATACAGCCATTTCAATCACTTAAAATAGTATCTTGGCACAGAAAACATAGAACTGCCCTAGCAGTCAGAAAGATTGTGCGAACACAAGTCAGTGCAACCATATCATCAGACTCAATTGCTCGCCATAGGGTAAACATTTGAAATTACATAAAGGGGATTCAGCCACATGATGCCCAGTGATATTAGTGGGACCCCACACAGCTAAATCCCCCCATACAGCTATCCCCATATTTGTGATATGCTAATTAAGCAATGGGATGTGAGCTCTGTTGCATTCACTCATGCTTACCCTGTCAACCTCAGAACAGAAGCCAAGTGCCACTAACACAACCGTGCTTAGGTCAACAAAACACAAGCCTTGCACTACCACACCCTATTGCTGTTAGAAACTGTTAGCTAGGAACATTTGTTACAGCTAACTACGGGGCGAAGTTCTGGGCTGCAGCTGTAATCAGCCCTATTCACTGCAAGCGAGTTCAGTGTCATGAATGGTGTTGATTACTCATGGTTTGTAAGGCTTCCAGACAATCAGATTACACAGTACCTCATGCCCATTTTATAATTATGTAGCAGAGCAGTTAATAGAATTTTATGTAGCTAACCCTCCACCAGCAATTCCACCTGGACTCTCCTATTCAATATGACCAGGGATGAATTTGGCTCAAACTCCACAGACTTAAAAAGATGCATTTAACTTTGATTTTACTTCTGTGTTATCTTCTGTGTTTCACTGTCACAGAACAGGTAGATGTAATCCTGTATTTTAAAATGCCCAAATCCATTTCTTTTTAAACAAGCTTTATTAATGTTATTAGCTTCATGACAATGTATGGGCTATAAAACTCTGCCTGTTAACACAGAAGTGCCGTAAGCCTAGAAAGTAAAAGCAACATAGACATTCTACAAGCATTCATTAAGGATGAAAGGACTTTTTTTCCTTAATCACTAAATTAAAAAAAAAAAGTAGTCAAAGTACCAAAATGTCAAAATGTAACAGTAATCACCATCACCAGTAATCAATGAAAATTCACAGGATCTCACATTCTACTGAAACTCAGCAGGGGATTGACTTCTAAGACTGCTTTGGTATCTATGCTAGGTGACTAATACAAGGAAGAAAGTCCACAGGTAACAGGTCTAATTGTTTAAAATTGTTTGGGAGGGGAATACTTTTTCTGAACTATGTGATAATGCTATCAGCTCCAGTTAATTCGAGCTCCCATAGTGCAGCAATCAGACAGCATCTGAGCAGCAGAGTCCCCGAGACCAAGAGTTCTGTAGACAAAGACAGACCTACACAAGGCCAAAGAAGTCAAGGATCAAAGAGTGGTAGAGAAGCTACAAACTTGTTCTGCTTGCATAACTTGAGGTTAATACACGATATTTATTTGTCACTAGGTATAAATATGACTCTGAGTAAGCTTAGCAGGAAGAGATTACTGGTGATTTAGTTATGTATCTGACTCAAAAGGATTATCTTAATACTGGTATCAATATTACTTGGTTTGCACACGCTGAGTGTTTGCCATGCTGTGACTGGAATTGGGAAATACAGAGTATCTCTTACTCTCCTAATGCCAGTTGCCTGGCTTGCCTCTGTCAAACAGAAATCACAAATATAAATCCTTGCTGTGATTGCAATATGAGGTACTACTACGAAGGCATGAGGGGAGAAGAGGAGCACTTCTGCATGTCACTTCGATTCAAAGTGATGCCTGTTCAGTCAGAATTACTTTACTGATAAACGTTACCCCAGATTTTCCATTAGATTTCATGGCCAGAACATAGGAAATTATTGAGATAAGATGTACACAACTAGGGTACTGGTTCCTAGTTATTGCACTTGGACCAATTATATAAGGATCTTGGGACAGAGTGAGAGAGAGAGAAAAAGTGAGCTTTCTAGCCAGAGTAAAAAACACCAAAGTGATATTCATTGCACACAATAAAAAATAGAATCTCTGTGCCCTTTAGATGATATGCCAATAATGAATTAAATAATCACAATTATGAACAGTGACAATATCAATAATAAAATAACCAACCTAGGGGAAAAAAAAAAAAAATCAAAGCCAAGAAAAAAAACCCAAAACCAGAAAAACAAAATATTTCTGAAATAAAACTACAATAAGTATCTAGGTGCAAAGAAATCCTATTAAGTGCTGATCAGTAGTTGCATATATATATATATATATAATAAGAAAGGTTCAGTGAAGATTTTTTTCGAGTTGGCTGCTTTCTTGCTAGTGCAGCTTCCAGCTACAGATATTATGTCAATGTATTTTACTCATGACAGGAGATGTATTCAAAATAAATAAATGAAATGCCTGTAAAAGAGTTCAATGAATGTCAGTAGATCTGTAAATACTACTGAATTACTATTTTTTTAGAGAATCCACACACCACAGCCAACAAGAATTTAAATGAAATGTTGATGCACTATTGAAATATATTAATAAATATTTTCATTCCTGTTGTCACGATGTTCAAAGTAATTTTGTGTTAAATTGCTGTGACTATTTATCAAAGACCTCTACTGGTGATTTGCAGGGAAATCATCTATGTTTTAGTTTAAACAAAGCATTAATTTTTGCATTCAAGTAAAGGTCAACTACCCTATCCAGATGCAGCTGTAATGAAAATGTGTTCTGCTGAACAATGAAGAAGTTCTTTCCATATTCCGTGTCAAATGCCTCTTTAAATTAACTATATTAAAAGTGTAGGGGAAAAAAGCACCCACTAATCCTTCAACTGTCAGGTATGATAAGGAATTAGTGAGATGTGAATTACAGGACTCAGACAGGAAAAGAGCACCAAGAAGAAAACATTTGAAAAGTCTGAACTGTAACAAAGGTTGGGATTGCTTAAAAACAGCAAGGGCTAAACTGTTACAGATAGCATTTTATAGGTTTATATACCAGGTTCGTATACGTAAGATTCACAGAATTTCAGCCAATGCTTTTTAGAACAGAAGAGTAAAATATTATGAATGGTTTGGTCATATTCAGTGAAGAATTGGGAGAAATTTGTACTTCAAATATCATAGTATTTGCACTGTCCCAGAAGTAAATAAAGAGTCCCCTCTAATTTCTATGTATCTTTGATGACCTCTTCACTAACAGCTCTCACATAATTAGTTTGAAAAGTAAGAACTGGGGAAAAAATTATTTATGAATGTGATTCAAATTTAGTAACATTAGGATTTCATTTTCAAGCTCTGAAAAAAGATAGTCTGAGCATTAAAAAATGTTTTAAAAGTTATGGTCTGTATCACACAGTGATATAACACAGTATTACTGATAAACATATATCTTGTAATTGCCAGGTTCACATTTACTTTTAAAGTCATATTAAGTCATACTTAAAAATTTCCAGGTGAAAATAAAAACTATGTTAAAATTTGAACTCTTACTAAAGAGATTATAAAAACTACCTGCATGGTACTTTTCTTCAGAAAGAAAACTACCAAACCTCTACAGATTTGCTGTTAAAACTGCCTCCCTGTTTTCCTTTATGTGTTACTCCAGGTTATGGCTCAGGTCAGTCTGAAGGGCAGCCTGAACGATAGCAATACGGAACCAAGCAGCCTTCACATCATTAGTCTGGAAGCTAAGCATATCTAGATTTTGAATGAAAACTCTGCTTAGAGGCCTCCAACCAAGATCAAGATTTCAGTCGTATTTGCATTTGTATAAAGCCAGAAGGGTTTGGTTGAAATTGTAGACTTTCCTAAGGCAGCATTTTTAAGCTTCAGTGTCTAAAGAAATCCACAGCTAGACAGAAAGCAGCATTCTTTTTGTGTTTGTTTTTATTCCCTATAAGAACCAAAGGTTAGTGTTTCAAAAATTTTCCACTGACAGGATTTAAAAAAAACCCCTAATAATCCAGAGAATGTTGAAACCTTTCAAATCAATAATGTTTCGCCTTTGCGATGTTAACATATAGTGACAAAACAGAATTGATAAAAATGAGAAATTCAAAATAACTCATTTCAGCATTTTCCAAGAGAAAATGGCCTTAGAAGAAGCACAGCACCATAAAACTTCCACCTTTCAGTAAACAAATGCTTCTGTTGCCTTTTTTTAGAACAACGATTCTTAAGAGTCCTAAGAAGAATGAAGGCAATATAAGAAGCTCAAAAAAAAAAAAAAAAAATCAGGAGTTCTTCTAAAGGAACCACTTGAGATGCTCAAACATAAATGTTTTGCAGTGTAATGTGAATGGTTAGTGATAAAATCAGTGATAAAAATAAAGCTTGTATCTCAACACTGTAACTTTTTTTAAAGTAAAGGTGTCAGGGATGGAATTAATCTCACCCAAGTTTAGGCATCGGCAGTGCAGATACCTAAATCTGAGCTGGTCCTCCTGGGCTCCTGGCACAGACCATCGATCTAGAGAAAGAGGCAGTGTCAGCGTGTGATTTATCTGGCCTATTTTGGATATGCACCTTAGGATGAAACGAGTCACACCAGGAAGGAGCCATTTCCTCTCCCATACAGGAGGCCAAGATGCCGTCCCAGCTCAGGTGTACACAGCTATGGTTGGGTCAGGAGACTCCTCCCCATGGGGTACAGATCACAACAACAGAAAGCAGGAGGGTATGACCGTCCCACCTGCAAAGCACGGATTTAATCCTGCCAATTAAAACCAGAGAAAGGTGCCCTCCTTGCACGCATACACCCAGTTTTTGCAAGGTTGTTGCCTAAACACAGCAGCTGGACTGAAAAATTCTTTTAGACAAGTTTGCCTTTTCTCTCGCTTTTTTCTTTCTCCGGAAGGGCAACGTAAGATGTAGCTTTGCAATTTAATTAATTGTGACATGTGTTGCTATAAGCTACATACTTGCAAGTACAGTATTTATGCCAAGTATGAGCAATCCTTGAGTAATTATGGTTTATGTTTTACAGAGGGCATGTCACTCAGCAGACAAGTTTCATGAAAGGACTGAGAAAACGAAATGCCAAAAAAAAAAAAAAGAAGAAGAAATTATGGGCCAGAGGGTTTAAAGCTCCCAGCTGAATAAAGTGAAACTGGAAAGTCTCCTAATGACAGAGGAGCAGATATGAAAATAATGATCATAAAACACTAGAGGTTAGAGTTTAAGGTCGGACTGCCAAACCAGGCACTGTGCTCAGGCTGCTGAGAGGCAATTACTCCAAGACTTGCTAGGAGAAGTACTTTTTCCAAAGATCTGCTCCAGAGCCTTTGGGGTGTAATTCCCTTTCAATGATACAAGCTGGATACAAAAGGCAATTTCTGGAGGTGGATGCAGAGAAGTAATGTCTACCGAGGGGGTTGCCTGAACGTGTTCACAGGTAGGTAGACTCCATCTGAAAAATCACGCTACAACTTTTGTGCTCTGGTGTATAACATCACTGGCAAAAGCCATAGGATAGATCGTGACAATCAAGAAAATACAAAGAGATTCTGGTAGTGGATACGATGTTCAAACACGCTTAAATGTAAACTACACTTTTTTTTTGCCACAAAATGGATATTCCATTTAGAATGGTTGATTTACTGCTCCACAAACTACTGTGATTACAATTGTACTGGCGTTTAAGTATCATGTCACTGTAAGATACTTCAGTATCAATAAAAACATTATAAATTATTGTAAATCTCCTTCCCCTTTCTGTGAGATTCAGCTATGCAGGTAGCAACATCGTTATGCTGAAATAATTAGGGAGGACGTTATCTCTAATTACACTGAGATATTAAAAATCACGTAGCCATCATGTGAAGCGGCATAAAATATTTGATTGTAGTAAGATGTACTCAAGGGCTAAATCCTAGGCTTCTAAATAACGTAAGCATATTTGAAGACACTGAATCACTCATGCAGTCACACAGAAGGGAATCAAAGCAATACGTGACACTATAAAAGAAGCACTGGGCTACCACAATCACAGAAGGAGCTGAGTTTCCTCGATTAACTGTATTAAATCAACATGTGAGGGAACTTGTTTTCTGCTCTCAAGTTAATGTATGGCAGTTAGTGCCTGTAAAACAGAGGAGGAGGTCCTGCTCATCATTAATGCAGCATCACAGAATTACCAGTGGGCTCAACAGAGCCTTCCTTGGGCCCAGAGATGATCTGCACAACCTTGCGAGCATCCTAGTTTCTGGTAACACAAGTTTCTTCCCTGATGCCATGCTGGTACTGCTCCCATGGACTGTTGCTCCTTAGAACGTCGTAAAATCTACCTTCTGGTTAGAGGGCATTTATTCTCTCTGGCTTCCTGGAGATTTCCATGATGTCAGAGTTGTCGTCTTTTTGTCTTCTGGACCATGCCATCAAGTAGGGGGTTTTCAGATTTTCTTTGGGAGGGCTTGTCTTCTCCCTTCTCCTCCTCTTCTCATTTCCAATTCCTTATATTTTTTCTCTGAACCATCTGCGACATTCAGATGGCCTCAGCTGTCAGCTTTCCAAACAGATTAAGACACCTCTAGTCCAGATTCAAGTTAGGGCGAAACATTCAACTTTGGATCCATCTCCAAAAGGTAAGTTATTACAGGAATTAAATTAATTATTGTTTGTCTATCCATTTAATTGTTTGAATACAGAAAACAAGTTGACCATCACAGGTTATCTCAAGCTACTGTTACTCCACTTCTCCAAAACCACGAAGATAACTGTTCAGTTTTCTCTGTCTTTAGAGTGAGGTTTAGATGGAAAAGTCTGACTTAAGTATTAACCTTAACACCTTACTCTGAAAGTGAATGTGATAATCATTTCAGCTCGTTTCAGAAGCCGAGTTTCAGAAGCCACTGTCAGGGGAGAAGTTGCATCTTCTGCTTTCATGACTTTCCTGATGAGACCAGCTGTCAAACGGTTTCCACTGAAGAGTGAGATTTCACTGGAATTTTGGACCAATTACCCTGAGACCACAGAGAAATTATTCTAGATTTTTCACACATAAACACTGCAAAGAGCTGTTTTTCCATATGTCTATAATAGTTCCTATCAAAAAGTTGCACTATGACACGAATGACATTCCCTTCACCGGAGTCCTTCAGTTTACAAGGAACATATCTGAGTAGAAAGTGCAGATACTTCTAATTTTCTATAAATTTCACCACAGCATCAGCTCCACGAACAATCAGAATTGGACAAAGCATCCCATTTGTGTTTTTGTAGGTGCTGAGACAATAACATCCGCATTTCCCTCTCTTTCTACTGGAAATATATTTTATGAGATATCTCAGGTTTGCACTTATTTTGCTTCCTTTTTATTGGCATCATCTCACTGGGAGCTTATAAAACTTCCTGGAATCAACCTTCAGCCCATTTTCTTCCTCACAATTGTTTACAACTGCTGAATTTCCAGCGTATCACAGGCAATCATATTAATTCCTAAATGCATGACCTTGCATAGTGAACTACTTAAATTTCATCCTCTTTCTACTGCTCTAGCCCTCAAGGTGACCCACTCCTCCTCCATACTGACAATTGCTCCCAACTCTCGTGATCAGCACATTTCATTATCAGACTCCTGTTTTTGTGCCAAGTACTTTAATGAAAATATTAAATAAGATTGTCCCAAAATTGATCCTTGAGGGTCTCCACCGACAGTCTCAGAATATCATTAGGCCTTACATTTTAATACTAATTATATTTTATTATTTACATTATGGCAGCAATACTGGACTCAATTGTCCTGCAGCACTACACACATACGTACATGGCAAAAGAGAACCCTTGTCCAGAGAAACCAACCACCTGAACTGTCAGGACAAACACAGACAGGCTGGAAGTAGTATTCTACTGTTTTGAGAGCAAGGCCATAATCTAGGTCATGTTATGGCAGCTGCAATGAAGAGTATCTGGGTATTTAACATTGTTTAAGGTTTAGATTTCTACTATTTGCAGATTAAGAGAGGGGAAAAAAGGAAATCCTGTTATAACTTACTCAACTGTAACAGCGATGATCTAAGGTTAGCAGAAAATTGAAATTTTTAAGCAGGTGGTAAGGAAATGGATAGTGATAATTCACTGCCTATTACAATGCCTGAAGAAATATTCAGAATTTTTCTTTTGATGTTCTTCCCAAATCAGCATGTTTTCACACAAGGCTTATCTGAACGTGTTGAATGAGATTCCTAACCATTTAATAGAAACGTTTTTCAACATTAGTTTCAGCCTTTCTGGGAAATTTTTGAACATACCATCTTTCACTGACAAAAAATTGGTTTGATGACAATAATGAGAATCAATGAAGAACTGTTCACTTCTGATTGTTGAAGTATTGCAATCAGCAAATACCTAAGTGAAGTACAATTTATATTTTCCTCTTTCTATACATTGATGGTAATATATGAATTAATTTCTTTAAAACGTGATGGATTTATTAAATCATTCACTTTGTCAGAACTTTGCCAGTATATCACTCATTGCTGATGGGAACAAAACGTTTTTGATGTTAGCTGGACTAACATCCTCCGTAGTTTGTCCTCAACAAGAAGTATAAAGCAACTGAAATTAGTACATGTGTTTTCCTGGTGCTTGGAGTCTGCATTTCCACAGCGTGGGCATGATGTCAAAGCCTAGTGACAGTGTGCATGCATCCAGGAAAGCAAGCCTACAAGCAGTGAGCAGGGAACAAAAAAAAAGAATCCACATAAAATCTATTTTTTGTCTTCCTTTTTTTCTGTAGTACAGATTTATTGCACTTCAGTGGACTGGTTAACTAGCTAAATAAAAGCTCTCCAAAAGCTATTGAGAAACCATCTTGACTGTGATCGCAGAGCAAAACTGACAGCAGCGCTGCTGCTACTTAGGGCTTATGCAGAAATGCTCATATTCAGAGTGCTTGACAGACATTAAACTAATCCCACTGTATCTTAATTCTAATGGCCACAGGGATTCAGAATGTTCCGAAGCAGATCTGCTGCAGAAGTCAAGTGTCTGTAGTGCCTTCCTACTGCAGGAAATACAGTTACGCTCCAGTTTGCTCTTTTAGTGAGAATGTTCTTTTAAGGATGTTTTCCTACCTTTTAAAATGGGGCTCAGGCATCCTGGTCGCTATCCCGTTGCCACTGCCTTATTAATCTATCAGTTGCGTAAAGAAAGGATGTAGCTGAAATTTCTCATTTGAAAGTTTTATGATTACTGTCATAGCCAAAAATGGCAAACTACATAGGAAATATACCTGCTGTTTGTTTTCCTAAAGTTTTGATACACAATACCGTAAGAACACAGTAGTGTTTACTTGTTCTTCTTTTGGGGGGGGGGGGGGGGGGGGGGGCGAGGGGCAGGGTGTTGTGTGTGTGGGATATGCCAAAACAAACCACAAAAACCATTAAAGCACATTTTTAAGCCCCCTCTTCACCTCCCTTTTTCAACTTTGCATTTTGGTTCCAGGACACACATGATTTCTGACCATCCCCTTTCCAAGCGCTTGTGCACTCAATCAGCTCAGATCACAGACCACGAGGGCCAAATGTTGGGCGGTTCACACATGATTTCTTTCAAGCTCTGAGACTAATATTCAGGAAATGATAGCTTCTTCAGCCCCACCTCACTCCCCCTAGCTTCATTGTTGCCCTACCTAACCTCCTCCTTGGAGCAGTCCAGGCAAAAACAAAGGAGAAGTACATCAGTACATGTGGTCGTGAGCAAGAGCGGTACGAGCTGCTGCATTCGCAGGGCACTGGTAGGCTGAGCTTGTATTTGTGGCATTTATTAATGTGGAATGAAGGAAACATTGCAAGGCTTCAGAAATTGAACATCAGCACAATACTAGTCTTTGTGATTTTGATAAATTCTCAGAAGTGCTCCAAGATATAAGTTTCAGCTTGTACTTTGTACAGCTGGGAAAAAAGCTGCCATCTGTCTCCTGGGAATGCGATGAAGATGCCTATATGCAAGGTTGGAATAGTATGAACAGCTACACAGGCAGGATTGAGTGTTATTAGCGTGCACTGGATTTACTGTTACAGCCAGCCAAAGCGAGCTCTCAAGGATTAACTTCCTATTGAAGATAAGGTTTTGGTTTCATAGTACTCTGCAGAGTTTTAATGGAGAAATTAAAAATTCTTCCTGAAGAGAAGCATTTGCAAAGTACTCACCAAAGACAGGGACGTACTCAACAAACAGAAAGGGTTTTAGCAAACTAGACAGTCTTCATCCTGTACATTCCACGAAGCAGGTTTTGTAGGAAAAAAGGTAAAATGCAAGTGAAAAGAATGTCATAATGAAAGCACTGAAGGGCAGAAAATTATAGGTTGATAAAAAATGTACGCTCTTTTCCTTTAGATCTTGTACACAAAAAGCTGTTGTGGTTTAACTCTGGCTAGCAAAATACCATAAAGCTGATCTCACAAATCCCCCTCCCCTCCTCCAGTGCAGGGGAAGAATTGGAGGAAAAAGAAATAAGAAACCTCGTAAAACTGAGATAAGAACTATTTACTAATTGAATCTAAATTAATACATACAAATACTAAGTAAAATAATAGAAAATCAAACATATGCTACAGTTGCTTACCACTCACTGACCTATACACAACAAGGTGTTGAGTAGTTAGTCAGACCCAGCGAGCCTGAGAGCTGCCGCCCGAGAGCGATCGCAGC